>NW_010235414.1:34933-52846 GCF_000690775.1 Eurypyga helias
CTCTGCTGTGTTGTCCCTCCAACAGATATCGGGGTGGTTGAAGTGCCCCATGAGGACCAGGATCTGTGACAGTGAGGCTGCTGTTATCTGTCTGTAGAGGGCCTCAACCACTCACTCATCCTGACCAGGTGTCCTGTAGCAAACTCCTACTACAGTATCCCCTCTCCCTGCCCTCCCTTTAATCCTGACCCATAAGCTCTCTGTCAGCTCCTCATCCATCCCCAGATGGAGTTCCACACACTCCAGCCAGTCTCTGACACAGAGGGCAACACCCCCTCCACGTCTCCCCTCCCTGTCCTTTCTAAAAAGCCTGTATCCTTCCATTCTGACACTCCTGTCATAGGAGCCATCCCACCATGTCTCTGCGATGCCAGTGAGGTCACAGCCCCTCATGCGTGCATGCACCTCTAACTCTCTTTTTGTTTTCCATGCTCCATGTGTTCGCACAGAGACACTTAGGATGCGCCCTGATGAAGCTGGCTTGCTGACTGGAGCCTCAAGAATTGTCTTGTTTTGTTTGCCAGGTGTTGTCCTCATGACCTGTGATTCTTCTCCAGGCTCTGGGCATCTGGTTGTAGCACTGGTGTCATGGCAAGGATAGAGATAGCCTGCGCAAACTTGTCTCACGTATCTAACAATGAGGGTGGTAATGTTATGAAGGGCACATGTACATACTAAAAATAGGAAGATGGATGATTTGCATGTACCTAATGCTGTAGCTGATCATGTCCTTCAGTAGAAAAAGCTGGGCCCCTTGTTAGCACAAGAAATGATAAATGAGACGAAGAAAAAGAAAAAAGCTATATCCCAAAGACTGAGAGAAAGAAGGAAAGACAGACACCAGTTTGCAGGAAGTATCTCACCTCGGTAAGTATCTTAATTCCCTTTTATTGTCCATGTTGCACTGAAGCCTACAAGACGTGTGCGTGATTTATAAACAGTGCTGTGCATCAACTGAGCGGTTTTACACAGGACTCTGGAAGGCTGAAGCACGTGTGGTGCTCAGCTTTGAGTGGGTTTTTCTGCAGTGTTTGGATCTTGCCTGATTTCATCCGTGGTGTCACTTGGCTCTGTTATGCTTTCATGCTTTTATTTTGATAAATGTTTAACACTTCTATACCAAATGAAGGCAGGTAAATAATGAGTCTGCTTTACTCTGACATAATTTTAAAATTAATTCATACCTGGATAGACCTGCATTTCATTAAAGCACACTAAATAAGAGTCACTGATGTTTATTCAGGGTCAAAAATGTTCCATGGATAGTTTTATAGTTGTTTAATAATTTTATTTGTTCAAGTTAACATATTTTAGATTTTCTTATACTCTTAACTGTGTTAGCTGTACAGTCATGAAGAAAATCTGAAACAACAATGAAAAATGCTGGTGTTCAGATTCCAAGATAAATCCAATAACAACTCTGACAGGATTGATTACAACAGAATCAGCAAAACCTCCAGACTCTTTTTAATGTAGTTTGAGACATAAAGAAGATAATGAAAGATGTTACTTGACAGTAGTAGGATCTATGTTTAGAGCTAAAAGCAAACCACTCTGAATTTTTGTTTTTGTTGTTGAAACATTTTTCCACTGCAAAATATTATTGTTGTCCAAAATGACATATTCATGAAATTACATTAATTTTTATGGCATTTTCTAAAAAAAAAAAAAGAAAAAAAAAAAGAAAAAGAAAAAGAATACACACACAGTGATCCTTTGGAAAACTCTATTTAGGAAAATGAGATAAAATCACAAACTAAAAGCACTTCTGAAATTAAATTCTTCATGTGTATTTATTGTTCTAACCTCATTTTACATTACCAGCAGTATTATTTTCTGTGGTGGTTTTAGAGAACCTAGTCCTCTTTGCCTTCTCTCTCTGTCCCTTTCTGCATTTCTGGGTAATTTCATTTGTGAACACGCAATCAGCTCCCATCTCTGTGCGGCTTACTCGCATATCTACCTGTGCGTTCACAACCTGTCTCCTCTGGCCAGCTTCAGCTCTTGGTTTGTTTCCCTGTCATTTCATGTAGATGACTGTCTGTCAACTCAAGCTCAGTGTGGGTGAGACAGAACTTTTAATCTTCCCCAATCCACGTCTTCCCTGCTAGTCCACTCTTTGATCACAGCGGACAACCTCACTACCCTGCCTGTCACTCAGGCCCATAATTTGTGTGTCGTCTTTGACTTAGACCCTTTCTCAGGGCTATGGCATAATCCCACTGACTGGTCCTGCTTATCCTCTCTAAGATGTCACCTTTCCTGTCCATGCCTATGGCTAAGGTCCTTGTCCAGCCTTTTCTATGTCTCAATTAATGCAACACATCTTTTATCAGGCCTGGACAAATGCGACATTGGTCTTTTGGTGCCCGCTTCAAATGACACTGGAAATATTCTTTTCTTAGTTCACCAATCTCCTGTTTCCTGTCCATCCCTCCTTCATCTCCTCTTTCTGTATTGCACCAAATGTTACTTGTTTGTCCTCAGTTTTGTGCTCTGTCACAGTCCAATTCCACTTTCAGTTACCGACAGCTACTTAGCACTGCCAGCCAGGGTGACCCTGATGCCAGCTCCCCTCACCCACGTGTTAGCTGCCTAAACCTGCACCTCCAGCTCCTCCCTGCTGCCTCCCACTTTTGAGAGGACCATCCTGCATGCAGCCACAAGCTGCCTCACATCTTCCTCCCCATCCCACAGTGAAACACTTCAAGCCCTCTTTCCATAGGCTCTTCATTTGCTGCCTGTCCTGTTCTTCGGTAACGTCATATGTACTCCTGTATGTTGGCATCTGTTTTTCTGTGCCCCGCTTCTGTCTCTTGCCTTATTCTTATGTTGTAAGACTTTTGGAGCAGCTACCATCTTTCTATTTTGCCTAATACTTTGAGGCCTAGCCCAAAATCAGGTCTCATGGCATGGAATTCCATTATACTCATAAGCGTACACACACACACACACACACAGAGCTACAATACATGATAATATAAACCGTAATTCTTTATTAATATTATTAGTATGAGAATATGGCATGGCATACATCAACACGTGCCTTTTTATGACTTGTTTAATATTCTACTATTTCATTGCCCTCAACTTTTGTATTATTACTGTTATTTGAATAATTATCTTTGTCAGCTATTAAGTACAGATTTGAAGCCTCTTATTTTGTAGATCAAAGCAGCTCTTACTTCTGTTAAAATGAAACACTTGAATTCTTGGACAGTCTGCACAGGAAACTTAGGTAAGAATCTAAATGTTTCATTACAAACAAGCAAGAGATGCTTTGATCTAGAAAATAGGATTTAAAATAATTTTTTATCTTAAAGATAAGATCTAGCACAATAAAGTGCATTGTAAATATAAAGAGAAATCACAGCTTTGTGCTACATAAGGTACATACGGAGTATGTTGGGGAGACTCACTCATCCCATGACTTGTGTCAGAAAGCTTCCTGGGCCTCCCCAGCTGCTGGGAGTGTCAGTATTCAGTAAGCAAACTGTCCTACTCTAACAAAACTTGAGTTTAAAGCTGAGAGGACATCGCTGGGATCTTGCTATGAGGGAAAGTTCCAGTCAGGCCCACACCACACCACAGCTCGAGGTGGTGGTGGTCCCACTGCACAACGGGTGGCTACAGAGGGTCTCTGTTGATCCAGCTAGTGCGATCCATGGCCGCTGCTAGCATGACACTAGAGCAGATTACAGTCTGCGAGGAATGTTTCAGAAATCTCAGGTCTGCACTGTCAAAAAACCAGTTCCAAGTTAATTTCTAAAACTTCTTTCTATTCTGGAACATTTTCAAATGAGGCTTGGCACACTCATTTACAGTGGGTGTGAAAGAGCTGCCTTTCCCATGAATAGATGTTCAGGTTTTGACCAGCTCTTGTAAGTACATAATTTAGATTTCCGCTTAAAATACACAATTTTGCTATTTTACTTTGCTAACAGAATGCACTTTAGTGTGGATATTTTGCAGTGTCACCAGAAAGCAGCAGGAGAAAAGTGCTAAAACTTGCCAATGAAAAAAAGGAAAAAATACTGTGAAAGATTTATGCACTGAACACATGTGTAAGAGCTGTCTTCACCCAGAGATTTCCCCTAAGACATGGCAAATGTGAGCATTTCTTAAAGAGTCCTCCCTGTCCCTGCTGAGCAGTCTGGAGCTATTGCCCCTTTCAGGGCCCGTGAGCTGCACTGAGGTGCTGAACTCCCAGACACCTGTTTGGGAACTGAGAGATGATGGATCAATACATTTCATAACAATCCCCATGGAGACCAAAAACTGGGGTGGCGTCCTCCGAACGGATAGTGATGGAAAACCTCACTGTCAATTTGGACTAGTGTGTGCTCCCCTCAGAGTCACGGGCTACCCTGCATGATGTGGTTTATCCCAGTGTAAATCAGATGTGACTCAGCGGCAGATGCTGCATAGCAAAACGTGCAGAAAACTCACGTCTGTGCTGAATCAATGCCTGAAACTGATCAGTAAAGAGAGTTATGAGAATGCCATGAATTTCGAGAAGATGATCACACTGCTGAGGAAGTGAAAGCCAAGAATTATAGATATAATGATAGAAAGCTCTTAGGATTTATTAACTGTTTTTTTTGGACTTACTAAAAAGGAGTGACACCCATTAAAGTACATCACAGCTATGAGCTATCTGGCAGCCCCAGGGCTGTGACTGAAGGGGACCTCTGCGATAAGGTGAGGGTTCTCTACTGCTTTCCAGTGACAAGGCACTCAGTAAAACAAAGAGAATGTCTTGCTTTATAAATTGTTCATTCAGTTCATGAGTTTTCTCAAGCAAATATCATTTTACCTCTAAGAGCAAACAACCCAATTATCATTAAATACATACACTTGGTCATTAGTCTGAGATGTTTCCAATGTTTTTATAACTCAAAGCACCCTATAGTCAAGTTTGTTTAAGGAGGATGTGCACTGGCACCACAGATGGCTGCTGGCTCAGTGCCACCGCTGGGGAGGGCAGGAGCTGGCCCTGCCCTGGCAGCTGCCTCCATGTGCACATGGCATTTACTGTTGTGAACCTGGCAGTACTCAAAACGTTGGCTTTGTTGCGGAGAACGTGGAAAAATGATACTACTTTGGCAATTCCTTTTTGCTATCTCTTCAAAGGGGCATTTCTTCAGGTTGCCGAACTGTAGGCTGGCCCTACTTCTGTATTTACATAAGTACCTCTGCACTTAAAGCACTGTAGGAATCAGCCATGGTCACTGTCCATCTTCCTGCCAGCCTCTGTGTAAGCAAGAATCACAGTTCACATAGCTGGGACTCCCCCCCTCCGCCAGCAGCAGTGTCCCTGTCCCTTCCCAGCTCTTCCTGCCTCTTTCAGTGTTCAGTCACTCTGGTGTCAGCAGCTGTATTGAAGTGCAGATGTGAGCTCAGAGGTTTGACTCAGAGCCATACATGCACATGCACTCAGTCCTTCCAAACTGGTGTTTCTCATACACTTCCCATAAAGGTGTGTTTGCTCCCTGACTGCCATGGCTCCCTGGGACCTCGTGTCTCGGGTTTTCTGCTGTATTTCTTAATAAGCAAGTACATGTCACAAGCTAAGATAAATCTCTTCAGCTTATTTTGTTACACCTGCACCAGCCTCTCCAGTCATGTCAAAACAACTCTGGAGTTATTTATCTGCACTCAGGAAATTCTGCTTTGCCGATGTACATTTTAGACCATGTCAAAACAAAGCTGTTTCTTTTAAATGGTAACAGAGAGTGGGGAATTTGAAACAGAAATGTTCCAATCCTTTTTCATGGATGCCCAGAGATCATTGCCCAACAGGTAAATACTTTTGCAGATGGAGTTACAACATCTACCTGAGTTATTTGACCATGTGCCTTCAACCAATTGTTTCTATACTTCAGACAATTTTTCTTTTCAGTTTAAAAGCAGCAATATGTTGACCCTAATTAGGATACTGGAGACGTGACTGGGAGTAGCTGCCTTTCTTTTTCGGAAAATAGTTGTCGACTCTCCCTAGGATATGGCAATAGGAGAATATCAGACTAGAAATCCTGTCTCACGCTGTTTTCTACCACTGCCCTATGAGGATGCTTGGTCCTTTGTGGATATATCCTTTTTTTTTTTTTTCTTCATGTGGGTGAGCTTCATTGCAGCTTATTATTATTGAAAGTTAGAAAATAGATTGAAGACTGATTACAAGGATGTGGTGTACCATGGGAAAAGTCTAGTTATATAAAAGCTTTGTTTGAGACTCAACTACTTTGTTCTGCAAAAGCTACTGCAGACATCCCTGTTGTTTGTATTGATCTTGTAGATTGAGTACTGGGGCATTTTGAGTTTAGCTTTGCTTTGGAGACTTGCTTATTTTACTTGAATTTGCTCAAAATTCAGCAGACTAAAGTGATCTGACAGATTTTTGAATGCTGGCCTAGAAAAAGAAATAAAAAGCTTTCTCATATGAAGTGAGCCAGCTGTCTCCAGAAGAACAGTTATCACTTCACACTGTCACAAATTTTTCTGATGCCCATAAGCTCTGATTAGGCAGAAAGCCTCTGCTGGGGCAGGAACAGCCACGGGTGCTGTGTGCAGCTGAAGCAGTTTGGCATGATGGGGCCGAGCCCTGCCTGGTCCTGAGCCTCTCAGCAGATGGTAGCAGGTCCAGGTTCCTACTCTGTGGCAGACCCAACCCCGTACCTCCCTGCTGGGATTTTGGTCAGCTCAGACAAAGCAGCTCCTGAAGCTCAGCTGAGAATCCAGCCCCAAGCTCCTATGCCATGTACCTCACCTTCCCAATCTCTACTGCAGTGGCATTTCCCACATTTTTAACAGAAGTCTTTTAAAACTGTGATACTCCCAAGGATATAGAAGAGTGCTGTAGTTGCTATTTTACTTAATATTAAAAGGTTAAAAAGCCCATGAAAACATATAGCTATGTGGAAATTAATGATGGTATCTCTTGTAAACTAGTGCTGTGTATGTACCTATCCACTGATGATGTTTTAAAATATACATTGCAGAGTGCAGATAGTGATAACACATTTGATTTTATCTGCTACAAATATATATATCTGTCAGACAAATAACTTATCTCTCTTCCTACGCTGTATTGATAAAATCCATAGAGGATTTAATCCATCCAAGTGTGCTTCTCCATGTGATTCATCTCAACTGTGCACTCAGAAAGTTCAAATATTTAAATTGGTTTTAAGTCAGCATATTAATGGCTGTTCTTAGAAATTCAGTAACAGTTACATTTTCCCAGTTGATGGATACTCTCACAAATGGCTATAGCAGAAGTGTACATAGTTAATTGCTTTGCAACAATTAGGATTTTAGTCCAAGTGTATGAAGACTTTTACTAGTATGTGCAGGGAAGCACTGAAGCAGTCTCAGCTCCTGATGGCTGAAGGAATATACTAGCAATCCTAGCTGATAAACCTTAAAGCAGCCCATGACAAGCAGTATTGTGTATCACCTTGGCGCAATGTCTGGGAGAGTTCAGGTTACACACACCTCTCACAGGACACAGGATTTGGTGTAGATGAACATTGTTTACTCTTACAATATCAGTCCCAGTGAAAGAGAGGACTGCCGAGGAGAAATACAGCTTCTCTCCAAAGGTGCAGGTTTTCAATTAAAAATACAGAATGAGAAACCACAGAAAACTTACAAAGATAATTCAGCAGGCAAGGAAAGAAACCCTGTACAATGCTACACTGCAACTAGTCACCTCGTCTTAGTGCAAAGCCAGAATATATGCTTCATTTCAAGCCTGTTTTTAAATACACCCCTAATTATGAAATTATGGCCAGAAACCTGCATGAAAAGGAAAGAAGAATTATTGTATTAACCTGGGATTTCAGTGCACTCAGAGGCATCACGAAGCAGCTCTCCTGCAGTTGAAGCCTATGCACTCCCTCTTTTCTCTCATCCAGTGAGTCACCTCAGAGGCATCACAAAGCAGCTTTCCTGCAGTTGAAGCCTATGCACTCTTTTCTCTCATCCAGTGAGTCACTTCTTCTCTTTAATCTCCAATTAAAATCCGTTCTATCCTCTTCAGTTTATGACTCTGTTGCTGCAAGTTGGTTTGTGGCACTCAGTATGGCTAATCCTTGGGATCACATTGTATTGAGAACAGAATAATTGAAAACAGCTTGAAGTGGTTGTAGTTAGGCACACAAATCAATGACAGATAATCATTTAAGCACAAACCAAAACAGACATTTACATGGAAAACAATCATGGCCTTGGAGTTACACCCTGTTCTTGCCATGCAAAATCTTTCATGGATTTGGCAGACTACCCTTGGAAGCTGAACCCTGTTGCCAATGTGACCATCCCCTTGAGACAGGGCTGGAAAACCCTTGCCAGAAACCTGAGCTCAACTGCAAAGAGGTTTAAAGGCCATCCAGCTTCTGGTGAAATAAAACTGCGCTGCCCCCTGAGCTGTGTGAGCGTTGTGGTCCGAGATGAGCGGTCCAGAGCTATGCAAAGCTACTCAGCAGAGGAGAGCATGGGGCTGTGTTCTCCTGTTCAGGGTGCTGCTCCCATCCCAAGTCCCCACCAAGAGAGGTGGCTCGTGTTCAGCTGCACTGCACTGTGTATGGAAGTACAACAATAATAAAGAAAAATTCATGAAGTGGTAGACTGTTCCCTGACTCGACAATGCAGATGGGAGATGTACTTGCCTGTCATTTTCTGACGACAATCATATTTATACCAACTGGTTAAAATGTTTTAACAAATGATTACCTGATGACAACACTTTCTTATAGCTATGGTGCTGGGGTTTTCTGATTTTTGCCACGATCCAAATAATGGTTCAAACTGAAAAGCAGAACAAAACCAACAAAATAATAATTGTAGATCTTTCTGAGCATCTTCAGAAAAGCACCTGGAAACTTAAATCCCAGCTCACCTCAAGTGGTAAGTTGACAAAAATGTGTTGGGGATGTCACATGCCGTCTGTTGTTTGTCCTGGGGGGCTGGAAGAGCCGAGCCTCCATCCCTGCCCAAGGCTCCTTCCATAGTCAGGTGAAAGAGTGAGTGCTGCTACATGTGTGGCTCCCACAGTGCTGAATTTCTCTGAGTGAATTTCTCTACAACCATCCGGTTTAGAGATGTAGGAAAATCCAGAGTGAATTCCCCTCCACTTCTATGTGAGGCTGGGGTTTATGGCTTCCCCAGCACCCCTTGGCCCCCTCACTGCTCACAGCTGTAACACCTCTGCCAGGAACTGACTGCCCTGATGTCAGTGTGATGCACAAGCACGCACAGCAACCAGCCAAAAAGGGCTGGTGATCTATTAAGTTGTTATTATTTATATCCACTTATAAATAGGTGAGTGGGAGTTTTTGTCTTATTATTTAGTCTTTTGCTTTAAAAAGAACACCATCTTCACAAGAGAAGTTTCAAAAGTTTGGTTGCCAATTTTCCTTCTACTTTTGGTGACTCTGGTGAAAGGTTATTATTTATCAAACTAAGTGTATGCTATAATCTTTGCAAAACAGTAAAGATCCAAGACTACCTTGCATCAAGCAGCATTACAGTGCCATAATATTTTATCTTGTTACAGCTGATATCAATCACGGTGTGACAGCAAGCTACAGAGAAGGTTTTTTCAGGCGGTATCACTGACATGCTGCAACATCCTAAATACGGCAGCCAGCTAACACGTGCTCTGGGTGTGAAAGGGGAAAACCAGTAAGTGCCTTTGGTATCCATGTCATTAAGTACGGCCATTTGGCAGCAAAACACATGCACACAACTTTAATTATGCCTGTGGCTGTTGCATCCTTGTAAGGGAAGAGATAAAAGCCTCTACGAGAAGAGAGGGCTTCATTCCAAGTGACAGTGGTGACATTTTCAGCAACGACCCCCGAGTGCGGCGGAGTCCACCGTATGATATTCCTGCCCCAGAGGCATGTACATCATCCTTCTCTCGCTGGGAGGAGGCTGGAATCTGGATGAGCAGCTGGGGCTGGCCGGCACCGGGTGCTGAGGCATCCACCCACAGCTCTCCTGTGCCAGCCGCGAGCCAGTTGCAATTCCCCACAACTCACAGTCGTATCTTTGTTTAATTTAGTCTTGGCAGTCTTTTTGCCATGGCCACAGACAGACGAAAGAAAGGAAGGAATAAGATTTCTCTTGTTCCCCCCCCCAGGACCCTGCCAGTTTTGCCAAGTTTTACAGCACTTGAAATACTTCACTCACTGTGTCCCCTGGCCTTATCTCCAGGAACATCTGGTGAACAGAAAGGAAAGGGGAATTATAAGAGATCTGTTCTCATAGATATCCCTTCCAGCGGGGATGCATCCCTCTCTGTATGTCAGAAGCCAGCCCTGTGTATTTCTGCAGGCAGTATGCACAAGTCTGACAGCAGCACCTTTCTATGCTGGGCTCAGGGGCTGTGTGCGCAAAGTGCTGCCTGAGCTCCCAGCCTCTGGAGGCCCCTGACACCCCGCAGCAGGAGATGGGTCTTTTCCCAAAGCATCAGAAGGGCAGCTTTAGGCCTTTAGCTGCACCCCCAGATACAGCCGGCAGTCAGCCGGGGCAAGCAGGGGCAGCCGGGACCTGCCTGCGCAGCCCGCACACCACCACACAGGGAACGGAGCCCTGGGGCTCCAAGCAGAAAGAGGCTGTCATTTTCTTGAGCGGTATCGATTCTGGCGGTGGCTGGAGTGCTTCGGCTGCTGCATTTGGGTTATATTAACATTATAATTTCATAACAGGCTACTTTACTTCAAAAGGTCCTGCAACTGTTTCTGAGAGCCTTCAATCCAGGGAGGAAACCCTTTCAACATAGCTAAGAGGAGAAGAGGAAACAAAGCAAATGCAGTCGGGAAAGTACAAGGGTTTGACAAATTTAAACATCTTGGGTTTTCAGGATTCTCCTGCTATTTGAGTAGAAAATTGCATTGTTTTAGACAAAGTGCCCATCTTGAATTTCTCAGTTGCCTTTCCCTCTGTTTCTGAGTCACACAACGTACTTCCCCACCAGTTACTAAAATGCTTCTAAAAACTTGAAGAATTATTTGAAAAAGGGCATTCCTACTCGTTATGCATAAAACATGCATGCATATTCATATAAAACATTTAGAAAAATTTGTACCAGTTATAATTAGCATGTTTTATGCATCTATTTTCTTTGCTATTAAATAACAAATTTGTGGTAACCATAGCAACTGGAACATCACATGGTACTTGTGCTATTTTGAGGATAACATAAGTACCTTTCTTAAAGAAGCATTCACACCTCTAAGCTATGAATTTTAATAATTTTCATGATAAAATATCTGTTGGGTAGATTGTATTAATCCCTCACTATAATGTTGATTTAATGTGGAATGCACTACCTTGTTTTGCAGTGCCTATGACCACGAAAAAGCACTAATGGGTCCTTTTGTGGTGCAAAAAGGCAACAGAGTTAAGAAAGGAAAAGAGAAGCTATGTGACATATTAGTGGAACTTGCATTGAGGAAACAAGTATAATATGATTAAGGATTTCTGTTACTGTTTCTGGGGAACATGCTAACATTGGTCATGTTATCTCTTTGTGGTTGAATGGAGGAAAGCAGAACACAAAGAGATGCTTTGTGCTGGACTAGTATAGCTCCTTCTGGAATAAGTGGGAGATGTTGCATTAGCTCTGCTGGAAGCTGGGGGAGTTCCTTGGGGACCTCACATGGGAACTCCTGACCAGAAGAAACCAGCTGAGCCATCAAAGCCAATTGCCTGCCACTGCAGTCAAGTGTCTACAGAATACTTGCTGTACACAACACCACATGCCACAGACCTTCCAATGTATCTCAGAGCCTTATAGCTAATGAGATAAAGAGCAAGGGACCAAATGCTACAACAATAATGAGCCATTAAAGGATATTAGGTGGCAACAAGGTCAGTATCCATGTGCTAGGCTCCCCCTAGGGCAGGGATTCTCTTAAATAAAATTTGCTGGAGTGCCATATTACACATAAGAACAAAATGCCTCAAGAATCCTTACCATGTTGTGATGAATTGAGGAAAAATGTGGAAGAAATTCCCTACAGTCTCTGAAATTGGTAATTCAGTTAATCGTGAGCATGTAAGTAGGATGAACCAAACAGACACCCATGAGAAATGACTGCTATTAAAAATATCCTGCCCACACTGATGCACTAATGAAAAATGCTGGTTGACATGATTAATTTTTTTATCATGAAAGTGTCTGTATAGACGAAACCCACCCTGAGCTGTTAGGATGGTGTTATCCATCTCCCAAACCAAAGGTAATGAGGGATCATTCATCCTGGGTATCTCCTACACAGGTGATTTGGGTTAATACACATACTAAAGAGCCCATTAGGCTGGGAAATGACTCACACCAAGCTTGCCTACCAAGGTGGAGTTCAGAGCAGAGGAATTTTACCAGAAGGTGAAGAAAGGTTCTGGGGTTGATGAGAAGAGCCATGAACCTGAGTTGCACAGAGAAGCAGAAAGTATGTGCAAAAGATGAGGATGCATGGGGATTGCAGGGCGATCTGGGGCCGTGCTGGAAAAGCAGTATGATGCTCAGAAAGTGCCTCAGACCTGAGACTGGGGCCCTGGTGCAGGTGAGGACTCAGAAAGCTGTGGGTAGGCTCATGGAATATTGCAAGGAGTAAAAGTTAATAAGAATTTTAATTTTATAAGAATACCTGGGACAAACCTTGCAAATCTGACCCAGCCTGTGGGAATTAGCCTGAGCAAAGGCTCATAAAGTGGTTTTGTCTCTGCCTCCATTCTTTTCTTTGGGAAGTTTTTGTAAAAGTCCATGTTTGCTTACTGCTAATATTTTTAGCGCAACTTTTGTAGGAGAAACATATTTCTGACTTCCTCTTACTCTTAAAAAAGTTATTATGAGTAATTATAAATTGACAACACGTTCCCTTTCAGCCATTTTGACATGAAGGGCTTGGTTTCAAAAAGTACTATAGTAAACAAATGGGGAGGAGGGGGAAACAACAATTGTTTATTTAGGCTAATCAAAACTTTCACTTTTTGAGGTATCAGAATCATAGAATGGTTTGGGTTGGAAGGGAACTTAAAGATCATTTAGTTCCAACCCCCCTGACATAGGTAGGGACACTTTCCACTTAAATATTTAACTTTTTTTTTGTTTGTTTTCCTAATCTATGTTTGACCTGCCCAAAAATAAATAATCCAACGGGGAGCATTCCTTATTCACTCCTCTCTCACTAAGTCTTTGGAGACTTGCAGTGCTCATTTCAGGGAGGCCCTGGCAGGAAGCCCTGTGCAGAGGCTGCCTGACAAAGGAGGCTCTCCTGGTCCCCACTACATTCAATCCTTTCCTTGCATTATTGATCCTTTTGGACTTAGCTGCTTTGTTCTCTCTTGCTGCAGCACCTGCTGTGCTTTGTTTCTCTGCCCATTGCCTGCCCCCTCTACCAACGGTTGGTGCATCACTGCCCATTGCCTCTGCTGTGGAGAGGGACTGGTCCTCGGCTTCACCCAGACCCGGTCTGCTCCAGCCCTTCCCTCGCCTTCCAATCTTGTTCTCTTCCAAATACCAGCTTCTTCAGAAAAGTCTTGGGAACAGGTCTAACGAGGCAGTAGCATGGTGTTTCAGCTGAGCACATATGCTTCCAGGAGCCCTGAGGGGTGAAGCAAAAGTAAACCCACCAGAGACAAAAAGGGAAAGTTGCACAATATGCTTTTTTTTTTTCTTTTCTTGATCCATGCCGTGAAATGGGAACTTCTCATTCTACTTTCTGTTTGGAAGAGAAGAGAAATATTTAGAAGATGCTGACAAGTGATAAAATAGAAGTTCTTTTTCTTACATAGTGAACAAATCTTTCTGCCTTTCTTTTGTTAAAGCTCTAAATCCAGCCTGTAAATAGGGCCTTTCCCTTTGGACTGACTGTTCAGATATAAGACTTAGAGCTGATCTGAAGTAATCGGATCAGAAAATAGAAGATATATATCAAAAATAGTGATACATATGCTCATACTAGTGAACCTTCTCTTGCTGCACTCCTCGTATGCTGTATGTAGATGTTCTCAGGTTCAAAGTGAGCTTTGTTTTACTGCAGACCTAAGCTTAAAGCACCCACTTGAGCAACCTGCCTGTTTGATCCCTGGGTTCAGGCTGCTTGCTTCCGGCAAAGCACAAATCCTCCACAATACAGCAAAATGCGAGGGGTAGTTTTGTTGCATGGCCTGACTTGGGTTTACTAAATGCTGGAAGAACTCTGCATTTAAGGATGTTGGAAGTGGAGATTCACGTTCCCAGACCTCAGAAACAGCAGTAGTTCACCTGACTGAGCAGAAAAAACAGCAAAACAGGGACTCAAAACAGTGAACTCGGATGATCTTCAAAGAAAAAACGTATTTCACATTTCTGAAAGAACTTTTGACCCTACTTGTTACACTGCCCAAACTTCTACAGTGAAGCTGTAGTCCTTCTGTCCATTTCCTCAGGGCTGTGCCAAGGCTTCCTATGAGTATGACCACACCAATGAATTGTTCTTCTTGAGTTTGGAAACCCTCCAACTCGTATTCAGATGCCATGGAAAAAAATCTGAAAATTCATGGACTTGTCTTTTTTCCAAAGACACCTCTGACCCAGGAAATGTATTCTAAAGTCCTTAACATTTTCTACTTACTGAAAATCCTCACTGACTGAGTAGGAATGTTTCCCAAGTCAGAAATTAAGAGAGAAAAGGGATTTCTATTGTGGGTCTTAAAGATTTATGTAAAAATGTATTGAGAATATAAATATTAAATGATGCATATATTCTTTTTATTTTAAAATGCATAAATGTGTCACCATCCATTTTGTATTTAGGAATATTAGGTTGCCATTTGATGTTATTTACATTTTCCAGGGCAGCTTTTCTTCAGATTAATTTTTTGAATAGGTGCTAATATGAGTATATCTTAGAAGATATGTGAAGCAATATGAAGAGGTAAAACTCCAACCAACACCACCAAGTTAATTTGAAAAATTGCTCAGACTAGAGAGTCCCAAAACCAAAGTTGTTTTCTTCCATTTCTTGCATTAATCTTGTGTAAGCTAAGTGGAACTTTGCAGATCAGTAATTAGACCCAAGTGGAAAAAACAAACAAACAAAAACTAACCAAAATCTCTCTTCTGCTGTCCAGATCTGCTTTACATACCAACAGAAGTAAAGATCTATACTTGTGAAAGTTTCTGGCCTGAGCAGGTTTTCTTCCCCATTGAAAATACTGTTTGTCCCACCTTTCCAGAGCCGGAGGCTACCAGCACAGAGCTAGTAGCTTGAAACAATCCCAAAATCCACAAAGGGGATACTCTTCCACTGAACAGTGTCAACAATGGACAGACATCTGTGTACATACTCTTTTGCTTTAAAATAGCCTTTATCACCATCATACATTCTTCTAAACTGTATAGTTGGGTATTTTCTATACTGTTACTGGGTTTTGTTTTCTTCTCAAAGTAAACCTGGTGTCTGTCAAAACCACAAATTACACTGTGAGCATTTAAAATCACTGTCAGTATTGGTATTATTGCATTTACCCCTGGTCAGCTGAAAGCTGTGAAAAGTTTGTTTTGACTTTATCCCTAAGATATCTTTCTAAATACCAGTGAAGGGGATGTTTTAATTCTACGAGATAAATAGCAACCACTTTATTCTTTTTTTATTGTTGTTCTGTGCATTAAGCAGTACAACCACTTAAATATCTCCTACATCAAATACTAAGCCATAATATTTAAAGCATTTGGAATAAATACTTTATTTGATTTCAGTATGACCCATCACTAAAAGGTGTGTCCTTCATAGCCTGTTTCAACATTATACTGAAAGGCCTTCTTTTCAATTGAATTAAATCACAACTAAGTCAACAAATAAACTGGAATATCAGGCAATGGCATCACACCACCCCAGTTGCTAATGCAAAATGATGAGTGAGCAGTGAAAGGTCAGCCCTGGAACTGGGTCTTGCAAATGCAACTTACTTTCCATACTGATTGTGTTTTCTAGTGGGCTTCAGGTCAGGTGCTGAGACCTCGGGGCTCGCTCTGTCTGCAGCTGTCTCACTGTTTTCTTAGCTTACCTTGAGCAAGTTCTGCAATGTTTTGGTACTGTTCCTCCAAAGATAAAATAGGTCTAATATTTATCAGTGTTGCAAAGGCGTCAGTGCCCCCCTGAAGGTCTTTGAAATTCCCTGGGAGGAAGATGCTACGCAAAAAAGGAGATGTGTGTGTATATCTATTGAGGGTTAATGTTTCTCCACAGGTTATTTATTTTTATTTTTACTTGGTGTTAAATCCATTGTGAATTAATGTTTTTGTTTAGGTTAAAACGGTCTTACAGCACAGGCACCTGTTTAGATAAAGAGTCAATATAGAATTATATATTTTAATAAAAGCATTTGTTGATAGAGAACAGATCAATGTGTAACTGTATAATACAGTGGGAAAGAAAATGAGATTAAATGTTCAAATACATAACACTAATTAGAAAGGACATGTATTTCATGTGTAGAGAACCTGACAATGAGAAAATGACAGAGATTCAGCACTACAGTGAATTATAAATGTCAAATTACAAGGATGCATGTTTAAAAAAAAGCTTGTAACTGTTAGGAACTAGACAGTATTCATGTGAAAGCTGTTGCCGTTATCATCTTCTTAAATCCATCTAAGGTGTTCTGTCATTCACTGTCAAATTTTCTACGTAAGATAATAAGTGACACAAGTGTCCAGAACTGCTTCTCTGCCATTGCCAGGACACACCAATGTAGTTGGGGGTGCGGTGGGGTGGGGTGGGGGGTGTTTAAGCAAAAAGGCTATAATGCACGAGGTCTGCTTAAGTATTAGCAGTCAATTACAGAATGTTTTTTCTTCTTGGATGTGATAAAATCTAACACACAATGTCCAAAATGTAGGGGAAGAGGGAACCAGCAATGTGTGTTCAGATTTGGCTGTGGTCTCAATAGGCTGTCAGAGAGCCATAGGATGCGCAATAAAAATGGATGCTAACTAAATTTTGATGTGCAAGAGCATGTGTTTAATTTGCAAGATGTTTTGTTTAATTAAAAGGTAAATACCATTTATAATTCTTCTCACAGACTGTTTGAGAGCAGCAACACCACCTACAGAGCTCTCAATCTGCCTGAAGAACAACTTTGATGCATCTGATCCATGGGGTAGGTATGTTTAAATGAGAACAGTTCACCACTTTATTAAGCGATATTTTTATTTTCACACAATACTGGTTATTGCTTCTAAAAATTTCTAAACCTCAGTTGCAAGATGTTAGGTGCATAAAGCATGTAAAACACCCTGTCATGGAAGTGTGGTGAAAACCCCTCCTCAGGTGTAATTGACTCAAAGACAACGTTCACCCTCATGCAGAAGACTTGCATCAAGCCAAGACATCACAAAAATATGAAAGCATAAAACCTGGCTGCACAAGCCACGTTCAGATCTGTCTGCATACAAGGCACACAGAATTGCTGCTGAAGCAATCACGCCTTTTTGAAGCTTGCTTTTCTTAGCTATATCCTCTCCCTCTCTATACAACCCCCAAGCTTGCAGAGCTTACAGTTCCTTTCCATTTCCTTTAAGGTCTTTGAGGCTCCACACCTTGTTATAGGTTTTGGCCCCATGCTGTGTTTTGGGTTTCTGTGGTTCCTTCAGCAGAACCCATCGTCTGACTAGGTTCTTCCTCACTCCCCACGGATTGAGGTGAGTCTGTGGCTGCGCCTGGGGCAGGAACTCCCCAGAGACATCACACATTTGGCAAACAGAGCAGCTGAAGCCTAGAGAGGAAAGGCAGTGCCAGTGCAGTGATGAATGTTGTACCCTCATCATGTCACCATTGCATCTACACAGTTGTGCCCTGAAACAAGTGTCTTCTGCCAGCTGCTCAGCAGCAGTTTTTGGCTACAACTGCTGATGGA
>NW_010235415.1:0-467 GCF_000690775.1 Eurypyga helias
TCCTGGGGTGCATTAAGAAGGGTGTAGCCAGCAAGTCGAGGGATGTCATCCTGCCTCTCTACTGTGCCCTGGTGAGGCCGCATCTGGAGTACTGTGTCCAGTTTTGGGCTACCCAGTACAGGAGAGAGATGGAGCTGCTGGAGGGAGTCCAGTTGGTGGTGGTGGGGGCACTAAGATGATTACCCTTATGAGGAAAGGCTGAGAGCTGTGTCTGTTTAGCCTGGAGAAGAGAAGACTGGGAGGGTATCTCATCAATGCTTATAAATATCTAGAGGGCGGATGTTAAGTGGAAGGGGCCAGACTCTTCTCAGTGGTCCCTATCAACAGGACAAGGGGCAAGGTGCACAAACTGGAGCATAGGAAGTTCCACCAATGCTTGAAGAAAAACTTCTTTACTCTGAGGGTGACAGAGCACTGGAACTGGCTGCCCAGAGAGGTTGTGGAGTCTCCCTCTCTGGTGATATTTA
>NW_010235415.1:518-6455 GCF_000690775.1 Eurypyga helias
AGGTTGGACTAAATGACCTCCACAGGTCCCTTCCAACCCTGACCATTCTGTGATTCTGTGATACTATCTTTTCTTTCCTCACTGCAAAGCTCTCCCAACCTCTATACAAGCTCAAAGCCAAATGAAGACCCCAGTGTTAAGTAAAAGCCCAAGAAACAGCATGACCAACAGATCTGGGAGTGATAATAAAAAAACTAAGCAGACTTTCCCACTGTATTTGGACAGCCAAAAGAAGTTTTTGTAGGTAGTACCTTCAGTCAAGTCATATAACAAGAAGCCATTACATCTGTCTCCTCAGCTTGACTGGATTATTTCTCTCTTTTCTGTTCATGCACAACCAGAAAAGCATTTTACTAAATACCTGTTCAGTAGTGAGCAACAAAACTGGGCTTGTAGACTGTTCTTAATTCTAAAGCAAGAAATCTCTGTGCAGGAAATTTTGAGGGAACATAGGAAAGTGTGCAAAGCATAAGCCAGCATATCTTTAATTGCCTGAATAATACTAGCATGATTTTCCTTCCTTTCAGGATGCAAAGTATGAAATACAGTAATTACGTACAGAAGTCAGTGGTTCAGCTATTTCCAGTGAAGCAGAAGTTCAGCAGTAGGAAGAAAACCCAACTGACAAATTGTTCCTGGACATTTTAACACAGCTTCTCACACAGGACAGCTACTGGGAGCAGACAGGAAGTTTTCTCTTGAGCAAATGACATCTGTAGTAAGAACAAGCAAGCAGAGACTAATGAGATGGCATGTTCCAGTGCCTCTGGTGGGCGGGCTCTTTCTTTTTTCTGATGCTTTTTTTCCCAGATGATTTGTTCTTGCTATGGGACTGGAACCTGTCCTTAAGCTTCAAGATGGAGCCAAGGTAGCCCTCACATTCCTGTGCTCAGGATGTATTGGAACTCACAAAGTCCAAGCAAAACCTATGGCACTGTGCCTTGCCCTCCTTTTCCTTACTCTTTTCTCCTCTTTCCATGAACTTTTCTGGAAACTGGAAGAAGCATGTTTAGTTTGGCACAACAGAGGAGATGAGGAAAAGTCCAGACTACCTCTAGACCCAATGCCAGCTGAGACAGAGTGTGATAGCACTTGTACCAGCCCTGGGAGAGGACATGGGTGAAGCTGGCATCACAGCAGGACAGCATATTTAGCAGCAACTCTGCAGGGAAGCATAAAACAGAAAAGACAAGAAGTGTGGCAGGTACTGTGAAAGCATCAACACCAATCAAACTGTGTTGTTTGTGCCACATATATTTGGAATCACAGCATTACTATGACATCAGGAAAGATGAACAGGCATCACAGAGTTTGTAACTCAATGAGAGCTGTGGTCCAGCTCTGTTCTTCATACACACATTCCTTTCCCATCCAGGAACCTGCTTCCTGTGCCACAATCTCTTTGCTGGCCACAGCTTCACCCCACCCAAGGGAAAATCCATTAGGACTTTCCTGCTTCCCATGGCAAGAGAAGCACAGGGGCTATGTCTGAGGAGACTACCACTGTTGCCTTTCTCACCATGAGCAGAAGAGAACAAAGGACGGGACTTTTTACACCATGAGTCTAGCAAAGGAAGCAGAAGGACAGGGGGAAGGTCCAGCTTGCCAAACAAAGACCCTCCCATGCTCCAGGCTGAGCACTAGAGCATTGGCACCCTGTTCTTGGACCTACTCACTGGAGGTTTGCTTGCTGCCTTGCAGTGCTTTCCTGTGACCAGTGTTTGCTGGTAGATCTGGGTCGGAAAGACTGGATGAAGCCCATTCGAGGTAGCAATCCTGGCTCCATCCTCCCTTGCTGTGATGCTGTTGTGGTTTAACTCCAGCTTGCAAAATACCACAAATCCACTCTCACAATTACCCCTCCCCTCCTCCAGTGAAGGGGAAGAATTGGAGGAAAAAGAAATAAGGAAGCTCATAAAATTGAGATAAGAACTATTTATTAATTAAATCTAATATATACAAGTACTACAACTAATAAGTAATTAAAAAAATAGAAAATAAAACATACGATACAATATGATACAATTCTTCACCACTCACTGACCAAAGCACAACAGGTGTTGAGTGAGATCGCAGGCTGAAAGCTGCAGCCTGAGGTCCAGAGCTCGAGTGCTGCCGCAGCAGATTTCAAGGGAACCCCGCCCGTGATAACCCACCAACTCCCTCACGAACGAGCCAGCACAGGAGTTAGCAAAACAGCTAAAGCAGGAGTCAGGGAGAGGGTGAGCAGGTGCCAGGAAGTAAATAAGCAAGAGAGTAGGAGAGGGAGTAATGGCTCCTGGACCCCCTCTTCCCCTCTGCCCCGAGCATGACATACTATGGAATGAAACACTCCCTTGGTCAGTTGGGGTCAGGTGCCTGAGCTGTGTGTCCCCTACACTGCCTGTAGCGAGGCAACGAGATTCTCCAAAAGGAGTAGCCCTTTGCCCTATCTGGGTGCTGCTCTTCAAGGGCTGTGCAGAGGCAGCTGCTACCATCACAGGGCATCATGGCCTTGTCTGTGGACCTATGGGACAACTGGCTTTATTTCTAAGGCAATATAAACAGATTCTGCTTCTCTATGTGATGTACAAATGTTACTTTAATGCTTAGCTCTTTTTCTTTTTGCTGTGCTTAAAGGTTTCTGAGGTATTTTAATCCAGTACTATGAAAATGAACAATGTCTTTATCTGTTGAACTTCATGAGCAAAGCATTTCTCTACTCTATCTGTCTGCTAGAATATTAAAAGAAGTAAATTACTAAATTGCTTAGGCACTAAAGCTCCATTGTGAACTACCTCAGTATGGTTGGGGGTGCTTGCTAAATTTCTCAGGAAAAAATTGGATCAGACCCAGGGGAAACATCCCAAATACCTTACTTTAATGACAATGCCAGATACTGAAGCAATCATTTTGAAAGCAAGGAATTGAAATATGATATTAAAATGAAAGTAGCTTCACGGTTATAAAAAGGGACATATTAATAGGAAAAACCTCACTAACATCCATGAACAATAGAAAGCAGCCCAGACTCAGATATGATCTAAGGTATGATACAAATATAGCACAAAAGCTCAATAAGTAGCCTGTTGTCCCTACATCAACACCTCACAATAAAAACAACCTGATTGCTTTGACTGTCTCTTCATTCAGTGAACTAAACAAAGCCCTGCCTATCTCTGGGTGCAAGGGCTCTGGTTGCCAGATAGCCCCATCAGAGCCTCCCGGTGGAGAAAGAGGTTGGCTACTATGTGTTAATGCCATGCCTGAAGGCTACTGCTATGGCTCTGGAGGGATAGTCACTGCTGCCAAATGCTGGTCCCACTCCATCTGGGCATGTGGTCCTATATTTTTCCTTTATTTTGCTTTGGATGGAGGGGACTTTTAAAAAATACTTTAATTATGGGCACATTTCTAAGCATGTGAACAGATAGCCCGCAGCTGGATCTTGTGACATAAACTGGAAATAGAGAGAGGGCTGATGCTCTTTTTTTTTTTTTTGTTTGGTTTGGTTTGGTTTGGTTTGGTTTTGCATGTTCTTCTATGGGACTTCTAGTAGTGGAGAAGCACCATTTCCTCCTCAGCTTCCAGCAAAAGTCTCACCAGCTCTGTAGTGCTAGCAAGAAGACAGGGCTGTGAATGGTCTGCACATAGTCATGAGTGATCACGTGGTCCATGCACATATCCATGAGCAGACAGGTGGCTTTGTGCTGAGGAGCTGCAGGGAGCCCCAGAAAAACGAGCTTCTGGTCTGATGGTGGGACTGGGACTGACTGCACTGGTCAGCAGTAGACAGTATGCAACAATCTGTAACTCCAAGGAGAGATTCGTTGATCTAAATGAAGATGTAAGCTCTCCTGCTGGTAATAGAATCAATTAGCAACATCTACGTCCCATACTGAGAAGGATCCTGATCCTAGAGCTCATTTCATCCTCACGCAGATGTCCCCAAGGCATCTGGGGAATGATGCCACAGACCCTAACAACCACCCTACACTCCACTGGCCAAAGCCCTTTGTGTCTAGAAAAGGTCAGAATGGCAAGATGTAGGTGTCTAAAAGTTGCTTAGAGAAGTATTGCTCGGAGTGAATGGGCCTGTTTGAAATAGACCATTGCGCCATGTATAGATACTCTCTCATGGTTTTTAACCTCCTACTGGGGCAAACAGTTTCTGCAGTGAGGTCCTCTGGGGAAGCTTTCTAGGCTGTCTTTTTGCCATCTGTATCTTGGTTGGTTTTGGTTAGATTTTGAAAGGAATTAGCATTCAGTAAATCCCTAGAGTCATTAGGAGGAGATTCCTGAAGGCAAGTGTTACACCCATCTTCAAGAAGGGAAAACCGGGGAACTGCATGTCACTCCCAGTGAAGGTAATGGAGCAATCCTCTCCTCCAGGCTTGTAAAAGACAAGCAGGAGGTTACCAAGGTAAAATTGTGCCAAACTAACCTGATTGATTGCTTTCTGTGACAAGACTAGCCGTGTTGTCATGGTAGGAAGCAGTGATTGTTTTACACCTTAATGCTAGCAAGGCCTTTGACATGGACCTGTAGAGCAGGTCCAGAGGAGGGCCATGAAAATGATGGGAGGGTCAGACATATTTCCTATGAAGAAAGGCTGAAAGAGTTGGGATTGTTCAGCCTGGAGAAGAGAAAACTCCAGGGAGACATTTCAGTACTTAAAGAGGGCTTGTAAGAAAGATTGAGAGAGACTTTTTACCAGGGCCTGTAGTGACAGAACAAGGGGTAACCATTTTATACTGAAAGAGGGTAGATTTAGATTAGATATAAGGAAGAGGTTCTTTACTATGAAGGCAGTGAGACACTCAAACAGGTTACCCAGAGAAGTTGTGGATGCCCCATCCTTGGAAGATGTCTTTGGATGGGACTCTGAGCAACCAAATCTAGTGGAAGGTGTTCCTGACTATGGGAGGGGGCATTGGACTAGGTGGCGCTGGACAGGCTGGAGAGGTGGGCCTCTGCCAACCTCATGGAGTTCAACAAGGCCAAGTGCAAGGTCCTGCACATGGGTCGGGGCAATCCCAGCACAAGTAGAGGCTGGGCAGAGAATGGATCGTGAACAGCCCTGAGAGAAGGACTTGGGGGTATTTGTGTGCACTGGCAGCACAAGAAGCCAGCTGTATTCTGGGCTGTATCCAGAGGAGCGTGGCCAGCAGGTCAAGGGAGGGGATTCTCCCCCTCTACTCTGCTCTTGTGAAACCCCACCTGGAGTTTTGTGTCCAGCTCTGGAGCCCTCAACATAAGAAGGATATAGACCAGTTGGACTGAGTCCAGAGGAAGCCACAAAGATGATCCGAGGGCTGGAGCACCTCTGCCATGGGGACAGGCTGAGAGAGTTGGGCTTGTTCAGCCTGGAGAAGAGAAGGCTCTGGGGAGACCTCATTGCAGCCTTCCAGTACCTGAAGAGGGCCTACAAAGAAGTTGGGGTGCCCTTTTACAAGGGCCTGTAGTGACAGGACAAGGGGTAATGGGTTTAAACTGAAAGTGGGGAGGTTTAGATTAGATATCAGGAAGAAGTTCTTCCCGAAGAGGGTGGGGAGGCACTGGGGCAGGTTGGCCAGAGAAGTGGTGGATGAGATTCCCCAGGCTTCCTACATGTCTCATCAGAAGGGCATTTTTTCAAGAACTCAAATCCAAGTGGATGTTATTGTGGCTCTTGGCTTAATGCTGTGTTGCCTTTGTCGTTCAGGTGAAATCAGTGATTTCTTAGAGTTTTAAAGGGTAAAACAGAACTCGTGATTACTTTTCTGAGCTTCCCCAAAACTTTCCTCAGCTTTTCCCAAACTTTCAGCTGTTTCTGATTCATGGCCCTGGATTGAGAGGAGCATCATTCTTGGTGAAGACAGCTGCAATACAGGTATCTCTGCCTCTGCCCATGTCAGAGGGGAGGGTGGTGAAGCACTGGGACAGGTTGCCCAGAGAAGCTGTGGATGACACAACACT
>NW_010235415.1:6477-11181 GCF_000690775.1 Eurypyga helias
CGGGGTGGAGGAGGTTTGGAGCACCCTGGTCTAGTGGAAGGTGTCCCTGCCCATGGCAGGGGGGTTGGAACTAGATGATCTTTAACGTCCCTTCCAACCATTCTCTGATTCTATGATTGTAATACTGTACCAATATCTGAGCATTTCTCTGTCTCATATGGAGAGAGGAGAGTGAGGATACTCAGGGGAAGAAAACATAGATTGGGCTGAGTCCTTTGCAAGACTCAGAACAAAGCTTTGTAAGGCCAAAAACACCTTCGCTAGAGAAGTGTCACCTGAAGAACTCTTCATATACCAGTGTCTAACTGTGAGGTTTGGAATGTGACAGAAATGTGGAATTCAGAGGAAAATTACTCAAGCAGGAAATATTAGTATTGTGATTTTCCTCTTTTTTTGGAATGTCTGGGTCTTTAATTCAGTTTTCAGTGTTAGAAGTGAGGTGGCATGAAATACCAAAGTGCTGAGAGAATTCCTGAACCAAAACCATGGACCTCACTTGATGCATCTGCCTACCTTAGCCCAAGAAATTTCTTTGACAAGAAGCTGGTACATTCTGTTGACTCGAAAGAGTTGATTGCTTAATCACACGGGTAAACATCAAGGAATGACACCACTGAATGGAGACAAAATATATAAACTAGTAATGGGCAAAATTAGGCAGAAAAATAGGTTTTGAGGTACTTATAGTTCTCAGGATGATATCAGCCCACGCCATTCTTCTCTAGTCGGGGCTTGGCAAGGTTTACAGTGATAAAAAGCATTATCTCTGTTCACATAAGCAATGGATCTGACTGTGATGCATCCACAGGGAGCCACACTGCTGATGAAGAGGGAGGTATTTTTACTTGGACACCATCCAGACCATAGCCATTTCGATGTCATTCCCGTCTCCCAAGGAGGATAAATTTAGGTGGTAATTTCCATGCTGTTCAAAATTCACTTGAATTGCCCTGACTGCGGACCTTCCCATCCACTGGCTGATGTAAATTTGTCAGCAGAGACAGGTCTGTGACAGTTTCCAGCTCTTGGAGAGTTTCAACCAAGGCAGCAAAATAATTCCAGTCTCAGTTTTTGTCTCAACTTGTGTGAGTGGTGCTGGTGTTCAGTATAACACAGGAGTCTTTAAGTAAATGTCAATGGCTCCATGTCCAAGTGGCGACCAGTGATGAGTGCTGTTCCTCACGGGTTGGGATTGGGGCCGGTGCTGTTCAACATCTTTGCCAGTGACATGGATGATGGGATTGAGTGCACCCTCAGCAAGTTTGCCAATGACACCAAGCTGTGTGATACAGTTGATGCTGGAGGGAAGGGATCCCATCCAGAGGGACCTGGACAGGCTGGAGGGGGGGGCCACTGCCAACCGCATGGAGTTCAACAAGGTCAAGTGCAAGGTCCTGCACATTGGTCGGGGCAGTCCCAAATAAAAGTAAAGGCTGGATGGAGAATGGATTGAGAGCAGCCCTGAGAAGGACTTGGGGGTACTGGGGAATGAAAAGCTAGACATGAGCCGACAGCGTGCACTGGCAGCCCAGAAAGCCAACCGTATCCTGGACTGGATCCAGAGAAGCATAGCCAGCAGGTGAAGGGAGGTGATTCTCCCTCTCTACTCTTCTCTCTTGAGACCCCACATGTCATTCTGTGTCCAGCTGTGGGATCCTCAACATCAGAAGGATATCGATGAGTTGGAGTGAGTCCAGAGGAGGCCATGAAGATGATCAGAGGCCTGGAGAACCTCTGCTATGATGAAAGGCTGAGACAGTTGGGCTTGTTCTGCCTGGAGAAGAGAAGGCTCTGGGGAGACCTTACAGCACCTTCCAGTGCCTGAAGGGGCTCCAAGGAAGCTGGAGGGGGAATTTTTACAAGGGCCTGTAGTGACTGGACAAGGGGTAATGGGGTTAAAGTGAAAATGGGGAGATTAATATTAAATATAAAGAAGACATTATTCTGGGAGAGGGTGGTGGAGCACTGGAACAGGTTTTCCAGAGAAGTTGGGCTTGTTCACCCTAGGGAAAATGTGTACAAATGGACAGTGTTCTAGAGCACTTCATTACTGATTGCCAACCCTCCTGTCAGCTCAAACAAATAAAAGCACTCCCCTAGTGTGCCTGGAAAATTAAATAATTAAAAAAACTAACTTCCTCTAACTTCCCTGCACAGTCACAGTGTTTATAGTAGGGGAAGCAACAGAACACTAACGTATTAGTTTGACCTTGAGCTAGCTCAGATCAGAGCAAGGCTCAGAACCAAGGTTCCAGGGCTCATTCCTAAAACTGGACAGCCAATACTCTTACCCTTGGGAAGAAAAGCATCTGTTTTGTCTTTAATTGCCTTCCAGCTACACCAAGGAAGGAAACTATTTCCCACATTCTGAAAATTTCAAGTTTTCAGAATTTATTCTGCAGCAAGGGATTAAAAACTTTACCCTTTTGAAATCCAAAACCCAGGAGATGTACTTCACCACCTTAGAGCAATCAACAGCCTAGCCAATAACGGTAAGGCTTTCACTCAAGATTTTGAAGAATGAAATTTAATTATCCTTGTAATGTGTCTGTGACCTTTACCCCCTCCTGGTGTCCCAGGGACCCAAGGCTCAACTGCATCACAACCTTGGCTCACTCTGCTGAGGAAATTATTAAGCTATGAGAAATTCTTACTGTCATGCATGATAGGAAACAAAATTAGAGAGGTAGGGCTGCTGAGATAGGCTCAATTTGAAAAGGAAAAATGGAATCAGCCATGTGAAAGTCAATTAAAGGTATGTAAGAAAATCAATACAAGCTGTGTTTGTGTCCCACAGCCCAAGGAAAAGCCCAGCTTTTCTCCAGAGGACATGTCTCAGGCAGCACCAAGTGGTTGCAAATGTACCTGAGCTTCACTGATATACAGCTACAACTGCTCCAACTTGAGGCTATAGACTGAGCATCACCATCATGGTTTTGTGACTGTCAGCCTTGCCAACACAGCTATATTTATTTTTCCTAGTGTTAACCTGAAGAGTAGACTTGTTTCAAAGGCTCCTCGATCTGTAAATCTGCCTGCTTACTGGTGTATATTCATGCTGTCTCTGGGCATGTGCACAAATTCTTTCTGTGCTCCCACCCTACTTAAAAAAAAAAAAAGATAACATATCTCAGAAAAGAATACTTGAATTATTTTTCTAAGCAGAACATTGAACACAGGATATTAAATACAACACTGATTTCGACCGTATAAAGCATGAGTGAGGTGAGATGAGATATAGCTGTTACGTGGCAAGACAGTGACTGGATCAAAGTCACAGGGGGAAGAAAACCATATTTTTTCTTTTTTATTAACATCTGAAGACAAGTTTGGATCCCAAAATTCTCCCTGTTTTTCCTAGTCAGTCGAAGGAAAGCCACTCCTTTTTCTGTGTGGAATTAATGTTTGTGAAAAACATTAAACGTCTGTGAAGCCCTGACACGGGAGAACAACAACTTGACAGCAAGTGCTTTTCCTGTGCTGTGAAGAATCTGGCCTCTGCCTACAGCACACGAGCGGCTGGCAGGACAGCAGCAGCTGGCTCCGAGTGACTGCAGACCTGAGACCACATCGCACTCTCTGCAGCAAAGCTCTGCAAGATTCCCTGAAGTATCTCTTGCCCTGAGGGAGGAATTTATTCCTCAACTGGAGATTAAAAGAGCTAACCTCTTTCCTTGCACATTGTGTCACACCAAACACATTTCCACCCACGAAACAACACCCACAATATTTGGAAGGAAAATAAACTGAGAGGCATCTTTAGACTTTCAAAGAAAAGCTTTTGTAGCTATACTTGTTTCAGTCTGTCTCTAGGAAATTCTGGAGGCTCTGAAGATTCACCACATATCCTCTCCCAACCTGGAAGTGAACTGATGCTGCAGGGAATTACCAATTTTTTTAATGAGTGTCACACCATGGTGGTGCAGTTTGGAAAGCCCCCATTTTCCTCTCATTCTTGTGAGGCTGTAGCTTTGTGACTTACACAATACCCAGCCTCTTTGGGTTTAAGAAGTTCTAAGTCCTAAACTGCAATGGAGAATAGATGTAATGCTGCTGTTCTTAGGAGTAGCCAGCTATTTGAGGTGTTGAAGTTGGGACAAAACCCACTAATTTGGGGAGAGCACCACATTTCTTCTGAGACCCACCTCAAGGCAGCTGCAGCAGGCTTGGGCTCCGAGACACAAACATCCTGAGTGTTAATGAGCTTCAACCCATCACACTGAGTCAGTGTGGTGCAGCTGTCAGAACCTGGCTATCAGCAGTAGTAAGGGTTCAAAAATCATAAGAATATGTTTTTTGAAAATAATCCAATATGTAAATTATCTGCCAGAGGGAAATGGAGACAGCTGGTTGGCAATGGCTAATTTAAAATCTATTTAAGGCCAAATGATACTGCAAAGGAGCTGTGACTTCAGCATTGCTCTTTCAAGACCTTGTTGTACTTGAACTGCTTTTATATGTTTTGTCTAGCGTGAACAAAGTCACTGCTTCTCTGAAAAAAAAAAAGAACACAAAAACCCACAAAAACCAGCTTTTAGTGCTCATTAGCGACTAAAAACGGTTTAAAAACTGTATCTCTCAACAAGGCTGGAGTTAACACTCCGGGTCCCTTAGGTTTGGACGCAGAAGTGCGCACTGCTCGAGGGTGGGAGCCCTGCATCGGTCAGCTACCGCCTCCCCATCCCGGGAGGCGCTCAGCCCGCT
>NW_010235416.1:0-2123 GCF_000690775.1 Eurypyga helias
CCCAGCCTGTACTTGTGCCCCCCTTTTTTAAAACTAAACCCACACAGACGCCGCACAAAACACTAAAAACAGATCAGCTCACCTATTTGTTAGCTTCTCCTCAGGTTAATCAGCTTTGTTTTAATGGCCAGCTTTGGAAAAAAAGCCGCCAGCCAACACCTTTGGGTGCTATGTGCAGCACCGTGTCACTAACGCACTTGGTTTTCTACGACTGCAAATCTTTTTGTGAAACACGGATGATAAACCACCTGTAAAATGCGGAGCTAATCAGCAAAGGGTAAGGCAAGGTACGTGCAGAACGTAACCACCTTTCCAACAGATCTCTTCTTCTCTCTCCTCCTTTTCATCCTGGCACCTGCTGAGCTCCAGCTTTTCTGCTGCGCTCTTACTCGTATTTCCTTCTTACTTCCTTTTCCCGTTGTCCATCACTCGTCACTCGGACCACGCTGCCCGGCTGGGAACACGTGGCGCATGGGGATCTCCGCATCAGGCGGCGTCACCGCGGAGGGGAACACGTGCACACAGCCCTCCCCGAACGATGCCCGCCACCCTCGCGCCGTGCAGCGATCCTCGGTAATTACACGGCTTTTCAAAGGAAGGAGAAATCCATTAAACCCCATCAAATAATTCTGCAAAAACAACGTCTCAGACACTCCCTGTAGCTCCATACTGGCTGATACAACGGAAGATGGAATTTCTCGCTCTCCAAATGGAACTTTATAGAGTATTAAATAAGCATCCTCAGCACTTATCTAAATCTTTAATTAGCTCTATAATATACTGATGATATCAAGGCTAATTAAATTTATACAGATAAAGAGCAATGAAATTCTAACCAAGTGAGCTGGAAAGTACATATTAAACAGTAAATTTAATGGTTCAAGCAGATAAATGCGATTTTATATAAAAAAATTAAATTCAATTTACATGTTGTATTAAAATTGATTTTGAGTGTGCAAATGATTGGAAAAAATCTTTTTAATAGATCAGTAAAAGTGCTAATCCGGCCTGTTTAAATATCAGTTATTAATGCCAGCATTTGCAAATACGCCACACACATTTGCATTTTTACTGCATATAGTAAAAAGAAAAAATTATCTATACCATATGCCAGTTTATAAAGAATATTAAGCAATTTTTCCCCTTGCCTCATGCATAAATGTGAGGAAACGTGGAAATGAATGTAGCCCGAAAGAAGAGAGAGTCAGCAGTTCGATGGAAAGTGCTGCAAAGACTGCTCCAGTCAGCAAAAAATAATATAATTTTAGCTACCCTTTGGGAACAACAATTACTGTGGTAAAAAAAAAAAAAACCCCTCCAGCCTTATTTAGGATCAAGTGGCTTGGAACTGGATGCAAAAAACCCGACGCTGTTGTCGGGGAGATGCTCAGTGGTGCAAGTTGGCTGGTTTTTAATAAAGCCGGGCACGTTTGGTGGCTGCTGATGGGTGAAGGACACATCTCCGGGCTCCGCTTGCTCGCGGGCACAACAGGCTGCGCCACGTGAACTACGGGGAGCGAGAAGGCCCATCCAGTCAGAGCCTGCCTGCAGTAGGCTGTGGTTTGGTCTCGGTGTTTCTAAGGAGGTTGGAGCCCCTTGCTGGGGTCAGGCAAACAGCCCAACAGTCTTGAAAACTCCAGGTGATGCTTTCTTCTTCGTTCGTGTGGTTTGAGCGCTGCAGTGGCTTCAGAAATCAGGGAACTGAGATTTTCTGTGGACATGCTGACACCAAAATTGGTTTGGTCATCATTTTTTTGTGGAACATGCTGCTGTTTCTCATGGAAGAGCCCTTTATTGGATTCGCTTGCCTCACGGCACCGCTGTTTCTTCTCCTGGTAGCGCCGTCCACCATCGTTACCCTCCTCCAGCCCAGAAACGGCCGAGATCAGGGAAGTGGCCTACAGAGCCCGGCGTGTTCAACGCTGCACACAGACCTGTCCAAACCACAGTGGTGCAGCAGCCTCCAACCCTACCGCTGGCTCATCGTCAGTAACCACCACCACCAAGACCTCCAGGAGATTGAGCGCCACCATCTCCTGCCTATGAATGGAGAAGAACCGGAAGTCCATTCATGCTACATCAAGAGAGTTATATTGAGCTGAAGTGCCCTGTGGAGGTTGTTC
>NW_010235416.1:2153-9543 GCF_000690775.1 Eurypyga helias
GGACGTAGCACTCCAGGTGGGGTCTCTCTGAAGTGCCCTGTGGAGGTTGTTCATTACAACCAGGCAGCCAGGAGGGACTCAATGCCAAATTTTCAGATGGACAAAAGTAGGGAACATGAACACAGAACTATGGGTCTCCAGGATGAAGGAATTAATGCTTAAGAGCTTCAACACTCTTCTCCATGAATTCTGTGCTGGCCACTGGCCAGATGAACATTTCATCATGCCTAGTATGCCAGTTCTCAACAGCTCTCCTGACGCTTGGAAACCTTCAGATTTGCAGGCCGGAGGTATTTATGGCCAGCTGCTACTCATTTACCCTTGCGGCAATATTTCTGGTTCAAATTGCTTTACCCTCTCTACCATGCCTAGGGGCAAAAGATGTATTTGCAGAGGGAAGCCACTGCGTCTCTAAGGTATTGTAGTAGGCAAAGCAAGAAGCCACTTTTAATTGTTCCTTTTGAAAAACACCACTCCTGAAAGAGCATTCACCTAAGGCAGAGCAAGCACCGACACAGCTGTGCAGTACAGCTGTGGCCTCTTCTGGCCAGTCTTGGCGAAATTTTAGCTCCAACGTTCTCAGCTTTTTGAGCCAACAGTATTCTTTTTGACAGACGGCATAAACCCTCAGCATTTAAAATAAAAAACATTGTCAAGGCAACATCAGTGCAGGATAAGACCCGCAGGCAGAGCTGGGGTTGCCATCTCCATTCTCCACTGCATGGAAAAAAACAGGTCAGCTTGCCTTACTGATGGGAGTACCTCGGAAATGCATCCCTTTGCTCACCACTCCTGACGTACAGGAGGCAAACCCCAGGCAGAGCCCTCCTCAGAAACAAAGTTGGTCCCTACACAGTGAGAAGAGAATCCCAGCGCTGCTTCTAAACTGACAGAGTAGTTCATAGCCACCAGAAGTGGAGAAATTGCTCTCAAAGGCTATTTTTATCCTTCTGGAAATGCATCTTCTAACTCTACAAAACTATCAGCAGACCTCTGCTGTGAGAACTGAACCTGTAGTGTTTTGTGTTATTAGCCTGCTCTTCCAATTCCCGTTTATACATCCCAAAGCACTCTAGAGACACCACGTATGGAGATCCTCCGTTTCCCCAAAAGGCTGCTTCGCGGTTGAGAAAATGAAGGTCCGTTGAGATCGAGGGGTGAGTGAAGTCCTTTGTGCGTGAGACAGGATGGCTACAACCCAGGAACAGCCACCCCCACGCTGATGCTCCCTCAGTCACCCCCCAGGGCCAGCTTCCCCGTGGGTGTCCACCCTTGAACCCCCTCCAGGGACAAAAAGCCCGTTTTCCTGATGATTCTCAGAATGTGCACGTTGGCATGCTGCAAGCGAAGGGAAGAATGAATTTCACACAGCGCACCAAACAGTTAACAGATGGCAAAAAAATTACAGTCATTTACCAAGTTGCGTTGGGCTTAAGAAAACAACCTGGAATACGATGGCACTGGATCTTATTAAAAAAGGCATATTTTACATATTGCTTCTTCATAATACAAGCTGTTCTCTGTGAAAGCATGAAACTTGCTATTATTTGCACCTCTTTTCTTCTTCCCTTTGCTTCTGCACACATGACAACGCGGAACAACAAATCTGATACCTGACTTCCGAATGCCCTTGGGAGACTGACTCCAGCTTCAGATGTTAACGCACTTCGGTGACGCGAGGTGTCGCCTGAATTTTATATCTTTTCTGTATTATTTGATCTCAAATCTGGAATACAAATTGTGAAATACGAGGCAAGCTTTACAGCCTTCAATAAAATCTGAGTAAGAGATGCCGCACTGCAGACCATCTCCTGGAAGCCATACGTATCTATATACGTTGACATCCTACGTGTGTATCAAAATGCAACGGTCTGCATGCAACTATTTCAATAACTTCCTAAAATACGAGGATCGAGGTTTTTGGTCTTTACCTGAGCGTACGGATTCCTCTTGGCTACGAAGCCCAGGTTCATTACGGGACAGATTTAATTGCCACATCAGAGTTTGTGTGTTGATATTCTACATCTGACGTGCGAAAGTTCAGGGACGCCAATCAGGCACGGTGCAGATGCCACTCTGCAAAACGTTCTCAGACACTCTCCATCTGTCAGATATGGTAATATTCGCGCTCCATCAATAATTCACCTTCTTAACTCCACGTTTCCTGCATTTGAGTCAGAATTTTTAATGTCAGCCTCAGCAGAGGATCCACCTTGGACAGACAGGAATCGCTTGATCTGCATTCCCCATTCAGACTGTGCGTTTTTGTGCCCTGGAGCCAGACGCCTTCTGCAGCCGAAGAATCATCTCTCAGTTTACTCAGTTTTTTACTGATTTAGCTGCAAAAATCACAGCTTCCCTTTTGGGGCAGCATTTTCATCTCATCCAAGGATGGAAGTCAGAGGGTAATTACGACGAACACACCTTAGTATCCAAAATCCAGCTCAGATGGACCACACCTTTTCAGGGAGATCTCATGGTGAAAAACATGGGTATTGGGTACCCAAAATAGGATGTTAGTGCACGAGCTTGAAGAGGGAAGAAAGGGGAGCTGGGGGGGAACAAGATGATGTGGAGCTGTTCCTCCATGGGTCAGAATCTGCTGAATGGTAACTTGTCCCCATGTGAAGCAGCTGGCTCCACAGAGCCTGCAAGAATTTGGTTAGATCCCAGAGCCAGGAGATGGGCTCATTGGTGGTCTCCTCTCTGGGGGATACACCTCTGGTACCGACCAGTGGTCCTTTCTTCTAGAGGAAGGCAGTATGGAAATCCATAGGAAATCAGCTGAAGGTGAGAATATTCCCTAGCACGAGGGCAAATAACTGCCCTAAGCATCAGTGCTTCAGCACCGGTGAGAAAGGAAGGTTCCCAGGTGCCACAGTGAGCAGAGACTTTGTGTCAGTCCCAGCTCCCAGCCTTCTGATACCATGCAATAGCTACGAGTTTCACAGATGCCGTTGGCCAAGAATGACCCATCACCTGGAATGACCTGCACATCCTCAGGCTTTACCACACGGAACAAAACTATGGGCTGCATAATGCATGTGGTGGAAATCCTACCTCTGTGGGTACGTGATACGCATCCTGGGGCTCCTGGTTGTGCAGAGATTTCCATAATTGACTTAAAAAAGCTGGAAAATTGGCTGGCTCTGCTGTACGGTTCCTGGGCTATACCTGCCCTTGACCCCTACTGTCAAGATACCTTGCTCTGCCCTAACACTATGACATGGCTTGACCCTGTTGGTCCTCTCAGTCGTGCAATTTCTGTTCTTTGCTCATTTTCCCTATTCCCTCCCACTGTTTAGTGGGAACTGGCCCCGGACCATTGCTACCCTCTACTCCTCTTTCCTGTCCTCAGCTATGACCTTGAAAGTATCGCTCCCAAAACTGGCCAAGTCCCCACCTGGTGTCCTATCACGGATATTTTACACCCTACCAGCTGTGTCCTGCCTGCTCATACACTTGCCATGCGAAACATTCCTGATCCCTGGATGCCATCGCATCAGCAGGTTGAAACGCTCCGCTCCCCGGCTCAATCTAATTAAGAGCGAGACCTCTGCGAAAGAGCACAGAAAAGTGATGAGCAGCGACTCTGAAAAACTTACCACACAGCACCGATATCTGCTATTTCCTAGCAGATTACTGGGTATGAAGCATTGCGGTTTCTAATGAGATCTGACTGACAGGGTAAACCAATCTGCTACTTAAGGACTTGCATGTGTCTTTCTATCTGTGGGACTTGTGCTAGAAAGATGCAGCCTACTGTGAAAAAAGCAGGACATTTCTCTAATTGCTTCCATTTGCAGGCTGGAGCCAGGCAATAGAGATGCATTTCAAGCTGACAATCCAATATTTACCTTTATTTCAGCTGCAGACAGATGCCTGGGATGGTGGTTGTTCACACACTGCTGGTTCCCCCCCTTCTTGGCCATATTTTTTTAGTGTCACACCAATTTCCCTTCTTAAAAAATCTGTCCTTCCTCTAACAGCTCTGTTTACTGTGCATTTCAGCAGAAGCTCCCAGCAGGCTACGACACTTTCCGCACACGCACGCACCGCAGGCAGAGCTCACGTTTAAGCATGGGGGCAGAAAGCAAGTTCTAGATCAAACGGGAGCTCCAGGCTGGTTACGGGAGAGCTCAGACACGGAGTTCGCGATCACCTACGCTCCCGGGGGTATCTATCCCCGTGGGATGGCTCTGGATGTTTGTGCAGGCTCAATTTGGGGTACGGGGCTGAATTCTGACCTTGTTTGGACAGTGTCAGTCAGGCAGTCCAAGAGTGGAGAACAGAGACGCCTCAGACCAGAACCATCTCCGTGATTTCTCTGACCCTTTAGGAAGTGTAAGATGTAACTCATTACACCCCCATCTGCTTGGCAAATTAGACAACGTTTAGATGGGCATCCTCCTCCCATCCCTTCTACCTTCCCTGTAACACCAGGCAGCTCTTTGTTCAGCCTGGAGAAGAGGAGGCTCCGAGGAGACCGCATTGCAGCTTTCCAGTATCTGAAGGGGCTACAAGGGTGCTGGGAGAGGACTTTTTACAAGAGCCTGTAGTGATAGGACAAGGGGTAATGGGTATAAATTGAAATCAGGGAGGTTTAGATTAGAAGTCAGGAAGAAATTCTTCACAGAGAGGGTGGGGAGGCACTGGAACAGGTTGCCCAGAGAAGCTGTGGATGCCCCATCCCTGGCTGTCTTCAAGGCCAGGCTGGATGTGGCTTTGAGCAACCTGGTCTAGTGGAAGGTGTCCCTGCCCATGGCAGGGGGGTTGGAACTAGATGATCTTTAAGGTCCCTTCCAACCCAAACCATTCTGTGATTCTTACACTCACAGGTGAGCATGGAGGACCTCGCTGCAGAGGGATGATCCACTGGATCCTTGTGCTGGTACGTGCCACTCTTTGTGACCATAGAGGAAAGTAAGACCCATTAACTAAAAGCAAAACCAACCGAGTTCCCTCTTCTTCCTCGCTTCTCCCTGGACTGCGATCACTTGTAAATCAGTAATGATCACAAAAAATGATTAAAGATTGAATTGCAATTTAAATACATAAAGAAATCCATCTAGAGATGTTATTGCACATCCATGGGCTCAAAAACACGCTCGTGGCCTCCCATGAGGACAGAGAGAACCTCAAACGCTCCTCTCCTCGAGCTGTGCATGGTACACAGGCCCTGGGGTACAACGTCCCTCTCCATCCCTCTTCCAGGCTTTTTCTAACACAGGAATCTCAGCCACCAACTCTCCTGATCTTTGCTGTCCCACCGAATACTTGGAGGGAGAGCCGCAGGCAAAGCTTCACGTGCCCACCCCTCCTTCTGGGCCATTCTGCTTGTTTTTTGAATCAGAAACCAGCACGCGCTCGCTCTGCAGGAGAGCCGAGCCGCAGAGGTGGTGACAGCCGCACCGACTGAACGACAGGCGCTCACCAACGCGCCAGTCAGGACGCAATGGGTGTCACCAGGAGACAGCAGGGAGATGTGCCGCCGCGCTGCAGGAACAGAGAGGTTGTGACCCTCAATGGGGGGTGGATGAGGACATCGCTTCCTGTTTCAGCACTATGCTGTCTGTCCAAAATCAATTTTAGCCCCTCGGCATCACGAAGCAGAGAGTGCACGTTGCTGCCTTAGCATCTCCGGTGCAGCCCAACACCTTGTGTGACGCTTGATGTGATTTCCACAGCCTGACGCTGCGGAAGTGCAGGAGACCAAGTGAAGGCAGGAGGAGAAGGTCCTTGGAATTGACCAATAGAAGAAGATTCCTAAAGTGTTCCTACAATGTTTTTAAAGGAAGCAAACAAATAGCGCTGCCCTCCGTGCACACAGAAGCCTGCCCAGCCCCTTCATGGCTAAAGCCAGTGGTGTATCCCATGTGTTTTATGCTTTACACAGACCTGGAAACAAGCTTTCATGTTCATCTTTGTATTTCTACGGGATAAACAGGCTGTTTTAACCTAGGCAGTTTCTGGGCACTGTGGTAGGGCTGTGGTTTTGGTCTCCTGATCCAGACTCAGACCTTTTTTGCAGACTGCGCAGCCTGGGCAGCCAGTGGGAAAGCCCTGTGTCCTCTTCCCAGCCCACCTATTTCATGTTTCCTGCAAAAACCGAAGTGCAGGGAGAGGCTGAAGCCCCTCCTGGATGGGATGGACACCCAAGACCAGAAACTGTGCAGATCACCTCGGCCCACCCACACAGCCACAGCCAATGTTTTCCATGATGGATTCCCAGGGACCCACGAGCACGCGGTGAGCCCTGACCACGCCACTGCTGACAGTGGACAACTTGATTTTGCTCCACATTTTTGCCGTGATCACCCAGATACCAAATTCTGCGTAGTCAAATAAAGCAAATGTTGACGTGCTGTCTTGGAAATCGCGTGCTGTGATTTGCAGGAACCGCCACCAAGATGAGAGTGAATACTAGGACTCACACCCACATGACGTGCTTTCAAAACCTGTTCTGGAAAGAAAACCAACGCCCACCCTACGTACTGCAGACCTGGACAAGCAAAACAATCCAATTCCAGCTGGGCAGCCAGAGTTTCCTAAACTTACGCCTTATATTAAAGCACCTGCAGTTCTACAAGTAACTGGTCAGTGGCTAAGTATCATCACGGAGGCCAAAGTCACTAAGGGTAGAAATTAAGAAGAAAAACTTCTAACAAGAAAAATCCCTTCCCTTTAATTACCATTAGCAATGCAGCATGACACAGAGAGATAAACACACATGCACCTACACAAATAAGGAGCTTGGGAACACAAAGTAATTACTTTGGGTTTTTTTTCCCCCCACCAACATTCAAAACTTATTAGTCTCCAGAAAGCACGTATCAGCGAAAGACTGTCACCTCAGGGATAAATGAGGAATTTGTCTGTAGTTCATTTCCAGGAGAATACATCCTGATGTTGTTAAGGAAGAGTAAGAACGTGCTCTGGCCAAGTCTAACAGCCAAACCCACTTCTTAAAACTGTTTATTCACATCTTCCTGAGCTTGTGTCCCTGGAAATGCGAACGCTGGCTTCTGCCGGCTGAGAAGTTCACCTCCATTGATTGTTTCACTAACACACCGAGAACCAGGCAAAGAAAAGTCAATGAAGCCTCTCAGTTTTTCAGTCCATTTCCAGTTTAGGAAAATTGAATTAATCTCTTTACTCAGAGCAACTCAGACATCCACATTCAGGCAATGAAAATCATTACAGAGGCCACTAAAACCTCTATCTTTAAAGGTTACAGCGTGAAGATTAAAAGCGCCTCCGGGAAAAACTGAAATGGCTGATCAAAATAAAACCGTTGAGTCAACAGTGGAAAGCTGGGGCAGGACTGTCGCCTTCCAGTACCAACTGGTATTTTAAGATGATTCCTCTGCTACACGGAGCGATACCGGGG
>NW_010235416.1:9574-10808 GCF_000690775.1 Eurypyga helias
AGCGGACGCTGAGTGATTTCACACATCGCAGCGTGTTCGGACATTTGGGATGCAGAAACTGCCAAAAGGATTCAGCCCCAGTTAAAACGGGGCTGCTACTGGGTGTAAAAACCTACTGAGGGCACTTACGGATTGATTTGCCCACCTGCAAATCACCTCCTGACCCCAGACAGCCGAGCAGGGGTTCATCTCAACCAGCAAGAGACGCCTGCCGTGGGTAATGCCACCTGAGCAGGTCACCTCTGCTCCCCGATCCTCGTGAGAAAGCAACAGGCACTCCGAGGAGGCCCTTCATCTCATTTCAAAGAAAATTTAAACCAATTCAGCAAATCATACTCTAATCGTGCTCACTCCTCACTACTCGCTGTAAAGGGAACCGAGGGCAACCAGCCCCGACGGAGACGTGACGGTGGCAGACCTGTAGTTATAGAGCGAGCGCTCGCCGGTTCGGCGGGTCAACGCACGTGTCTGAGAGCTAAACTCAGGCTAAAACTCCTGGTTGGGCTTGAGTGTGCGTTCGTTATGCAGAAGTTACTTAAGGATGAACACGAGAAATGTCATCCCCCAAGAGTCAGGCTCTTTGCTCCCGAACATCTGGTGTATCACCATTAGGGCATTTTGGAGTTTTTCCTTCATGTGGAGAAACAGCAGCAGGCCAGGCATTTCCCAGACACATGCAATGAAGAAGAAACTTGCTTCTCAGCAAACCTGAGAACAGAAGTTGTCCATCCTTAGGCTGGAGTGAGGCCAAATGGCCCAAAGATGGTGCAGCATGAGCAGCGTCTTCTGCACAAGGACATGTTCACTCATCCTGCCTCCCCACTGCTCCTGCCTTGAGCAATTCCCTCCTCCACCCCTGATGGCTTATCCTAATTTAAGACAAAGTTCCATTTTCAGGAACATTATCATTTCAGAGCCTTACAGCTCATTTCCTTGTTTGTTCCCTCTCCTTCAGTTGTGCCAGCACAGCTGTTTGCAAGGCCTGCTGTGTACCAGACCAGGGAGTCACTCCTGCCAAAAAAACAAGGAAAAGCTGATGTGAAAAACAAAATGCAGCCCTTCCCCCTAAGCTGGATCCTCTCCCCGCTCTGATTTACGGCGTCGCATCAGGGCCCGCTGTTCAGAGGCCGAGAAGAGGGCGGTGGGCTCTCTGAGGCGTCGGCATCGCGGGGTGTATATGAGCTCCATCACATATCCTCAAAGAGCCTTCGGAGCCGGATGCTGCTCTCCCCCT
>NW_010235416.1:10838-14739 GCF_000690775.1 Eurypyga helias
GCTGATCTTCCGCTGTGCACTGGCTACGCCTTCTGCATAGCAAATAAAATACAGCGTGCTTTGGAGGTAGTTTTCCAGATGAGGCAGACGAAGCATCAAGTGCTGTCCTGGGAGGAGTATTTCGGAACTGCACAAACCAGAGGCGTTTAGATCTACTCCCATCCGATGTCCGTGGGGATGCTCGGGAGAAACAAATCCCTTCTGGCAGCTGGTTTAACATAGAACAGAATCATAGAATGGTTTGGGTTGGAAGGGACCTTCAAGATCATCTAGTTCCAACCCCCCTGCCATGGGCAGGGATCTCCTTTGGGTGTATTGTCCCTGCAGAAGGGGACAGGGCTGAAAGGACTCAGGTGACGAAAGCGTGGCCAGAGCACAACCCTGACATAGATTATCCCGGGAATAAATTTACCATCTGCAGTCAGTGGCAGTGAATTAAAAGGAACGTTAAGCCTTCAGATTTCAGGAGAGAGACTTCAGCCCGTGACAGCATAAAGACCCCATCTCCAAATGGATCAGGACAAGTCTGTTTTAACAAGGGAGTCTGGTTTTGTGGCCAAGAGGAAATACCTGAAGGAGATGGCTGTGGTCTAACAAAAAGCGTGCATTTCCCTTGGGAAGGCTTCCCTTCTCAAAATGACAATCCTGGGACAGCAAGAGATGGCTTCTGAGTCCTGAGAGAACATGAGATTCAGAGCATGGGTCCCCCTTGCTCTGGCAACATGACCTGAGAACCCTTTTCAGGCTTCAGAACAGGGGTGTTGACTTTCCTGTACATTTTGGTACCACGGGCTGCTGATTCAAAGACGAAGATTGGCCAAAATCCTCTTCACACGCACAGAATCTTCACGCACAGAATCACGGACTAATTTGGGTTGAACCTTAAAGACCATCTAGTTCCACCCCCCCTGCCATGGGCAGGGACACCTTCCATAGACCAGGTTGCTCCAAGCCTCATCCAGCCTGGCCTTGGACACTTCCATGGACGTAAAGCTGAGATCTGAGCTCCACCAACATCTTATGTTGGAGAACTGGGGAAGGGAGAAGGAGAGCCTTTTGTTTCCCGACACTGCAGGGAGACTGGGTGCACGCATGAGAGTGAAAACAGCCAATTTTGGCACAAAGGTGCTAAGTAGAAACGCCTGACCCACAGTGAACTGGGACCCACCTGCGATCTCCGGTTTTGGGCATCAAGGTGAGCTATCTGTGAATAATGCATTTTCCAGCGCTGTCTCCATAAATATCGATAAAGCTTCTGAGCTCAGAGGAACCGAGTCCTTTTCCAACACACGAGCGGTTGGTGGGGCTCGGTGTGGGGTCCACTGATGTCTAAGGTGTCGAGTGGGTGTCTTAACAGGAGACACGGTTCTCAGCACTGCTCCTACCTCACCAGCTCCACGAGTGCCCGGTTTCTCTGTACATCTTGTACATCCCAACGGGATGAACTGGGCGGCCAACTATACAGTATTTCCACGGAGGAGAGCGGGACGGTGATCTGGCATTCCCCAGATCAGTCACGTCTTCCAAACCCCCTCTCATTTCTGTGCTGAGGAGCTGGGCAGCTCCAGCAAAGGACATGCCCATGCCATGGTTTCCAGAAGCTCACGCAGGACTGAGGAAGCTGAAAGTTTGGGAAGTCTCGAGCAGGCACCTTGCTGTAAATGTACTGTAAGGCGGAGAGCAGTGAGAAACCCCAAGAAGCGCCCTGTGAAATGCTGTGAAGGCATAAATTGGTGCCTTACTACAACTCAAAGCAGCTGCAGGTTTAACTGGAAATTAAACGACACGGAAGGGTGATTTGTTCCGGTGTAGTTTTAACGAGCCCGTAACAGGGCAGCTGCTTGGGATGCACGGGGCATCACCCAGCAGCACCCGGCTGGTGAAGGACCATATGGGGGACAGTCTCTGATCCCCCAGAGCACACGGGGACAGCAAAAGGCTGGGGGAGCATCAAGCTGAAGGGTGATTTTAATCCTCTGTGGTTGGGATTTTTGGTTAATGCAGTGAAACCACTAATTACAGCTAATTAAACCTGCACTGAGATCAAAGCTCAGTGGAAACTACAGGGGGGAGAAAACAAGGGAGAAAAGAAAGGAAAAGAAAATACAGATTTTGTTGTAACTAAGTCCTTAATTGAAAACTAAAGCAGCTTTGTTAATTAAAAGCAGCAAAAACAAAATGAGGGCATGCTCCACAGACACACAACATGGGTCCAGCATCACGATGGAGATAACACGTCTTTCCCATGCTGTTAGCAAAGAGAAGCTTTTCTTCCAGAGCCTGTTCTGCTTCTGGCTCCTCTATAGGGAAGGGTCTTCCCGGGATCCATACTGCAGACTTTTGCCTTCCACAGCAGCCAGCGCCTCGGGCTGTAAAGTGGGGAGAGAGGAATTCCTCCAGACTAAGGCACTTACAGCTCTTATGAATAAGAAAGAGTTTTTCCCACCAAACCGAGTCAAGAGGAGATGGGTCAGTGACCGGCACATCACACCAGAGTACCAAAAAAACCCACTGGCAGCAGAAGGAGGGGTTCAATCCGTAGGATTGCCTGGCCTTGACAAGATGTTACGGATGTATAGGTGACAGCCATCTGCTGTCCCTGCCACGCAGAGAACACTGCGTACGTGCGGGAACGTCACACTCGATGCCCAGCAACAGCTCTCAAACATCTGGGAGACTGTCGCAGCTGTTTCACCATGGAAGTGGCTCCGTTGCACCTGGCAACCAAAAATCCCCACACCTGACCTACGGTAGGATAAAGAGTGAGGTCAACAAGGACCCAAGACTCATCCAAGAGCCGCTCCTGGACCACAGCCAGATCTCAGCTATTTTACTCTCTTTTTCTTCTGCCCACGCCCCTCGTGTCTGGGCCCACGTATCATCCTGTACTACTCAGTGGTTAATGTTAGAGCCGTGGGCATGACTTGCCCCCTTTCCTCTGCAGCTGAGCCCCACGACACTGAATGCATCCCAGCATCCCCCCAGCAGCTTTCTGGGAGCATCAGCCCCTTCCAGGCAGGCTGCTTCCAACACAGGAGCAGAAGGACGTGGCTTTCAGACAGGGAAACTTGGAAGCAGCAGGACTATTGTGTTTCCAGTTGTTCCAGCAACAGGGAGGGAAGAAAGAACAGAACTGCAGAATACTCAACCCCAGCTCAAGCTCAGTTCTACCTGCAGCAGAAAGATACTACCTGCAGTATCCTTTCCAGTGGTCTGCTCCATTTGCTTCTGAAGCTTCTAAGTGCTGTGCAGGACACGAAACACAGTGCCTGGTACCTAAGTTACCTACTTAACTAACACGGGCTTTACTCAAACTGAAAGATCTTAAATCTCTCAAATTCTCTCCCAGCTTAAGTGCAGCCCCAAGGGCGAAGATCCGAGATCCCGTTTTCATCCAGATCTGAAGCACAAGTGAAGACAGGCACCAGAGGAGGATTGTAGGAGCATTGCAGAGGCACCTAAGAGCGGAAGAGCAGTTTGCCACGGAAGGAAGGGGATCCAGGTGAGGATCCGCTGGACTTTGGGTTCAACGTGCGCAAGTCATGCGTCAAGAGCAGCTCTCGCAGGAAGTCTCCCTCGACCCGCTACATCCTCAGGCAACCTGGGCACCCAGGCAGAAAACACAGACTGTACTTATCAAGAATAAAATCAGAAAGAGAAGTAATATTTGGCCATGAAAAAGACTTCTTTCAGAGCACTGGGATGCCTGAGGGATCTCCAACGCACGCTGGCTTCCCCTCTCCTCTGCAGCACCCAGTAGATGGCAGCAACTTATTGCTTATTCCTCCTGTGTGGGACAGCCGTGCACATCAGGCAAGAGGCACAAATCTCTCCGGCCCTTCTATAATCAAACAAAAATTCCCCTGAATACCAGTTGTAGCAGGAGAGGAGCCCCGAATGC
>NW_010235416.1:14754-19877 GCF_000690775.1 Eurypyga helias
TCTGAAACAAAGCACCCTCTAAAATCCTGCTGCCACAGTCTGGAGATTGTTCCCATGGTTTTCCAACTCCATGGAAAAAAACTCCATTTCTCCCCATGCAAGAATCGGAGCCGAACGGGACAACCCTGCCACCTCCACGTTTGTGCTGAAAGCAACAGGCCTGTCCACACCGCGAACTGCAGCATAAGGCCACCTCTGCCTCTTGTCACCGACTGGCCTACTCCTAAGCCTGGAGGATCTGTACCCACTCTGCTGCTGTGATTCACTCAAATTTACGAGCAAAACCAGAGGTTTATCAGGTGCTGGCGCAGAGCTGGGGCAGATCTGCTGCTTCCCAAAGCCACGCGAGCCCCGTCCCATCACAGCGTGTGGCCCCACGCAGACATCTCGGCACCGTGACCTTGGTACCCAACCGATGCCGCAGCAGTTTGGCACTAATTTGAAAGAATGCTCGTGCTCCAGCTGCATCCTCCTTCATCTACACTCTCTCACCCATCCCAACTAAATAAAGACAGGTTTTAGGTAAAGGGTGTGTTTCCAGGACCCATTTTGGGTAACTGATGTTAAACTGTACCTGCTTTCTACAAATCCCTTGGCAGTTCTCACTTTGACACCGGTATGAGAACTGGTGCCGTTCTCTCCTGCCTCTCTGCAGTGCGCTGTCTGGGTGGAGGGAGGATGTTTGCCCTGAGAATGTAAGAACACAAGCCCGTACACGTACATCGTAGGCTCACGGGTGTCACCGGGACAGCACAGCTGCAGAGCAGCAAGGTCAGAGCAGCAGCCGCAGCTGTATTTTGCTGGGGAGCAGAAGTAAAGGTTTTCTTTTGTGAACAACACAAATCCAAGCAGCCCTTGTATCGACAGACACACTTGATCACAGGCAGCTGAACTACCTTTCAAGGGATTATTCATGGCCAACATATGAACAACCAGCTGGCACGCTGATGGCCTGTCCCCATGCCTCCTCACCGGGGACTTCTCCGGCATGTCTGGGATCCGCCGGCAGCGACAACGTAGGTGCCACATCCACTATAAAGACACGGTCAGAGCCAAGGGCCCTGGTAACGTCTTTAGCAGCAGGAAAAGATTCCTGGTCCGGGCGGATGGATGGCCATAGCAATTGCTAACTGGAATGGCAGCGGCAGGGAAACCTCCGGTCTAACTCATAGGTGTACAGACACCTCTGGTTGACTGTGAGGCAAACCATTTAAGGGATGAAGGACACTTTCAGATCCAGTAACGATGAGCAGCACCGCTCAAAAACCTTTATCTCAGAGGTCAAAATGGCACCGCGTTGTATGAAATGTTCACATTTCATCACTGGTCTCTCCCGTCCCCTTGCAACCACCTCAATTAACTTTCAAGAATGGGGCAATTTTATCAGCGCTGTATGTCTGAAAAAGGTTTTTTTTTTTTTCCATTGAAGAATGAACAGCTAAGAGTGGAACGATATTTTATAGGAGGATAAGTCTGAAGCAGAAATCTAACGTTTTTTGACTACCTCCAATGGAATCTCTGCATAAGGCTTGTTCAGGCTGGAGAAGAGAAGGCTCCAGGGAGACCTTATTGCACCTTCCAGTGCCTGAAGGGGCTACAAGGAAGCTGGGGGGGGCTTTTTACAAGGGCCTGTAGTGACAGAACAAGGGGTAACGGGTTTAAATTGAACATGGGGAGGTTTAGATTAGATATCAGGAAGAAATTCTTCCCAGAGAGGGTGGGGAGGCACTGGGACAGGTTGCCCAGAGAAGCTGTGGATGCCCCATCCCTGGGAGTGTCCAAGGCCAGGCTGGATGAGGCTTGGAGCACCCTGGTCTATGGAAGGTGCCCCTGCCCATGGCAGGGGGGTTGGAACTGGATGATCTTTAAGGTCCCTTCCAACCCAAACCATTCTGTGATTCTATGATAAACATGTGAGTAGTTTTTGGTGAGGATAGAGAGGGAGTATGAAAGACGGTGCAAGGGAAAAGACCTGAACTGGAATCCAAATTTGAAGGTGAATTTTATCCCTCTAACCTAATTCTATCTAATAGATAGACAAATCTAATTCTGGGTCTGAAACTCCTAAAATTTGGAGCTATTTGGAACTCCTGCTCAGTCCCTGACTTTGCAGTACATGCCTAGGTATTACGCATGGGAAGAAAATACTGCTTTTTCTTTAATATAGTAGCAGGTGCCCTAATCACTGACTGCATTTCTGCTGGCCTAGATACTGAACACACATATAAGGGAAAAACCTATTAATATCTGCAGGAAATTTAGCAAATGCTAGAAATCCTTTTGTGACACCTCAGCAGTCAGAACCAGCCTGTTTTGCCCTCTCTCCTGTCACAGGAGAAACTCCTTGCTAGAGCTCGTGGAACTCGGCAATTTATTTTTTTCGATGGAAACGTGCTCTGGCTCTGCTTTGTGATGCTCTGCAGAGAGTTACCTACCCAGCTCTACCCTGAACTGAGAATCTCCAAGCAAAACTCATTTGAAACAAATTTTCCCCCTGCCATGGTACTACTCCCCAAGCAGCAAATGCTGCTGTTGTCATCTGCAGGTTACCGATCTTTTGAAAAATGTAGTTTAAACAGCAAGAATCTCACCAGAGCCAGCATGTGTTACACGGGTAAAGATTCTGCTGTGAATCCTCTACATGATTTTGGCTTCAGAGGAGAAAGATCTTCCCCCTCCAGCTTCCCAGGTTGGGGTTTCAACTGCCTACGGCGCCAGCTAAGAGAAGAACGAGGATGCCCAGTGCTCTTTGGGGCTATGGAAAGTCTTGAAGAATATATATAAATGGTGAAAAGTAAAACCAAAAGCAAACCCAAAATCAAAACCATTGACATTCGGGAAAATCTTGAATGTCTTTTGGCCCTTTCTCAAACGGGCTGGTCTTTCCTATAAGAAGCCCATGGCAGGGGGGTTGGAACTGGATAGTCTTTAAGGTCCCTTCCAACCCAAACCCTTTCTATGATAAACTTGAGTGCATCAGACTTCAAATGTATTCCCACAGGACCTGTTCCGGGGCTAAAACTTAACGTATGAAGGGTGATCGTGCAAAGGGTGATGTACTGATCATTAATTGTGCGCGATTGCTTCTTGAACCTGGAGTGTCACACTCTCATGGGCAAAGAAACAGAGGGCAAGGGCAGCGAACTGACTGTCCAGGGGAAGCATAAACCACGAGGCTTCAGATGAAGCTTAGATCCAACTTGGAGGGCAAAGAGCTCCACAACTGCCTGAGAAAAAGTATTTTTCTGTCTGTGTGGAAAAACCACTAAAATCCTATTATGTCTTTCCCTGATCCAAGGAGCCTATGAATTCTAATCAATTTTCTTGAAGAAATAGTGGTAAATGTTGAATTGTTTTGCAGAATGGCAAAAGCAAAGACTAGAGATGGGGCACTGACCCCCAGGGTGCCTTACACCCACTTCGGAAATCTTCTCTCCCTTTCAGTAATGATCAACCAGCTCCCTGGAAAAGTGATGCAGGGAGGGAATGTACTCCAGTTACCAGGAAGTGCAGGGGGGGAAGGAAGAGCAGGTGAATGAGTATTTCCCCACCAGCTCCGCCACTGCTCCCGCACATGAAATAACCACTTGCTCTTCATTTCTCACCTTGAAAAAGGCAAAACTGATAGTTAGCTACTACGCAGAGCATTTACAGATTCCTTTATGAGCTATATCACAGAAGTACAAATCACTTTTATCCCACACTGATGTTATTTTACGCTTTCTGGGGGTGAACTGTTATGTGTATTTCATAGTTTGTACAGACCTCAGTAACCAGAGTCCCTGGGGTAACATGAGAACCTGCCTGGGTGATTGTAAATGCAGGTGAGCAGGGCACGGTTTGGATACACGAGATGCCTTGTTTATGTAAGAGGAGAATCTGGATAATAAGCATTCAGGAGTCATCCGAAGAACAAAAGAATACAACATACTCTTTAGATCACAGAAATCTGCTGCAGAAGAAAGACCGAAGTGATGCACTCCTGAAAGCTAAAAAGAAATGGTGTTGAATTAATATTATGGGAAGAAATCTGCCTCACAGGTACCACAGAGCAGCTGATGCTCAGGTATCTTTTCTGAGCTCCACAGCTGCTGATGACGGTACCCAGCAGCTCCAGTGGTGCAGGAGAAGATGAGTTTTTCACAGGACTCGTATATGAAGAAGGCTGGTGTGTGTTTGATGCTGTGAAAACTCCTGGTCTGGCACATCACCCACCAAACAAGATCGGGAGGGGTGAACATGTTCCCTCCTCACCCTGCCCTTCAAACTCAACGTCAAACCGTGCAGCACTGTGAGTCAGAGCTCCCTGGCTATTCAACCCTTACTGCAAAGACCTCTCCAGAAAACGGCCAGCCTTGCCGTGCCAGCCTCCAGCAGCGCTTGGTCAGCATTATTTGGGTGCCAGTTGCTGTCAGCACATGCTCAAGCTCTGTTCTGCCTGCCAAAAAACTGGGCTAATTTATTTAACGTTTCAACAGATCAGGGAAAAAAAATAAATCATTTAGAAAAGGAAAGATTGAATTTGGGAACTCTATTCCTTGGAGAGTTAGTAATGGATCTTTCTCTCTCCTCCTCCTCCAGGCCTCAGAGTTTATAGAGGCCTCCAAGTCAATGTTACTGTGAGGAAACTAATTCAATAATGAGATCATTCCCCAAATGGGAGCCCAAGTAAATGAAGCACTCAGTCCCACCCACTGTCCCTCATCTGAGGGAGTCACACTTTTCTTGTAATTCCATCTCCCCAGCAACGGCCAAATGATGACACCAACCACTTCCAGTATCTGTGGTGGGTCACATCTGAGTGTCACAGAAAACTATGTCATTTCACCCCTCTGCCTTAATTTGCAAGTTCCAGACTCTTCCTTTGGCTATTCCTTGGGCTCAGCTGCCTGATGCTGAACCAGCTGCTGCCACAGAGGAGCAGCCAATACAGCGGCAGTCAGCACCCCAGGTCCATGTGCCAACTCTGCACCGTTTAGTGTTTGCTTGTTCCTCAAATGATTCCACTTCAGTGAATAAAGCAGGTGAGAAACCTGCAGGGGATCTATCATGTCCAGTTGTGTTGTTATTTTGCTATTACTACTATTTTAAGAGCAAAAGAACTTGAAGGAAGACAGCACCTG
>NW_010235416.1:19887-46265 GCF_000690775.1 Eurypyga helias
TTCCTCTGAGCTGAGAAAAGCTTAAGCCTCCAACAAACCAAAGCGTTATTTATCTGGGCATGAATTCAGGCCCCAGATTCATCCAGATCCACCCAAGACCCGTACCTAGAAGCTTTTCCTTGCCTGGGTTTTGGTCTTAAGGGAAGCACACCAATGGGAAGCCCCAGGCACAGACGCGTTGGTGGCACTTCCACTTCGAGTTCCTCTGAGCTGAGAAAAGCTTAAGCCTCCAACAAACCAAAGCGTTATTTATCTGGGCATGAATTCAGGCCCCAGATTCATCCAGATCCACCCAAGACCCGTACCTAGAAGCTTTTCCTTGCCTGGGTTTTGGTCTTAAGGGAAGCACACCAATGGGAAGCCCCAGGCACAGACGCGTTGGTGGCACTTCCACTTCGAGCTCATCCTGAGCTCAAGTGGTCCATGATGCTCTGAATGTCGCTCAACAAGGGGGAAAGCCAATATTCCCATTACCACTGCTATGGGTTTACTTGATATCCAGCCAGTTGCACACACGAGCGGTGAAACTTTTGGAAGGAGCTACCTCTGTACACATGGACATCCCAACAGTAACAGCACGACGCGGGGCGCTCTGCTCACCTCGCGAAGTCCAGGTCAGCCTCACGTGACATGGTGATGTTCGTCAGGTTTTGCTGGAGGATGAAGATGTTCCTACACATTTTCTTGATGCCAGATTCGCTGATGCGCTTGAAGTAGTGGGCGCCGTTGATAAGAATGCAGGAAATGAGGTGGCCCAAACCTGCAGGGGTGAGGAGGGAAGCAATAAAATCACAGGAGGAAGACATTTGGAACTAGATGATCTTTAAGGTCCCTTCCAGCCCAAACCATTCTGTGATTCTATGATTTAGCGGTAGTATCTCATCAGAAAACCCACGAATTCAGCACTGTTAAGGACAAGCGAACTGGAACAGGAGATACACTGGACTGTACATGGAAACAGCCCTCAGTATCTTCCCTGTGCATTTCAGGAGGATGTTCCTCAAGGTTTCCTTCCTCAGTAAAAATACAAAACCACCTCCAAACACTGAAAAACCTCGAAGTTGTGTTATCGTAGCCATTGATATTTCCAGAGCATTTCCAGATTTATAATCAGGCTTTGCATAATGACCCTTTCAGCCCCTCTCTGTCTGGGCAGAGCAACGGACCGGTATTGCTCCTACAACATGATGGTGGTTTTATCCTGTTGCCAAGGGTGGTATTTTACCCCTGGCAAATTCACAGTCCACAGGAGCAAAAACGATCTGCAATTCCATGTACCTGATGTGCAACCACTCTCTGATCAGCCCTGAACAGTGTCTGAATGATGTCTCCTCCTTTCCTCTGGGGCTGAAGGACATAGGCAGCTGCTCTAAGTCACAGCCACCCCCAGAATGATGCATCCAGTCATGCTGCATTCCAAATAGAAGAAAATCCAGCCTAATCCACGCAGTACACAGGCCTGTACAAGCCTAGACATCAACTAACAGTCTGAATTAACATGTTCACGTACAGGCAACCAGCATGGGGTACACGTAAATCCCCAAACTGGGCGTAAGAGGTGCCTACATTTCACGAAAACCATGTGTATGAATTTCAACCTTATGGCTTAGTGAGATGCCAACGTTCCCCATGGCTCTCTCTGGAGCCATTTCACTGTCTCCTACAACAGGCACAGTAGACCTGAGCTGCAAGAGGAGCTTTACAATGTGCTGGTGACGACTCAAGTTTGCCACGGATTTACACAGCTCAGAAAACAGCTGATTGAAAAATGCTCCATCAGTAGGTACATGGGTACACGGGGAAGTACATAGATACCGAAAGCCTTCCCTAGGACCAGTAAACAGTGGCTAAAAAAAGGCTAGCCAGGCTTGCAAAGCCTTCACCCTGCTGGCATATTATATTGGATAATGGGTGCATCTCCACTCCCCACCTTCTCCTGACTTTGAACAGCAACCACATAAAAGGACACGTATCCTGGCATGCAAGCAAGAGAACGGTGCGTCAGCGCCACAAATAAATACAGGGGAGATGAACCACGACATGATTTATATTCCCCAAGGTAATCACGACAGATGAGACATCAGAAGAGCTAATGTTCTCTAAATTTAATTTCAGAAATGGAATGGCTACACTTCAGATAGGAACGGCGCCATAATAGAGCTGTGCTTGTAATATACACACATGCCCTACGGCTTCCCGAGGAAGAACTGTCCTGCACGTGCATCAGTGTACTGCTTTCCTACTCAGCATGGGCCCGTCTCTCCCATTCAGCCAGAAATGCTCAGAAAGGGTATGGAGGCAACAGAGTTTTTGAGTGCCTGGTGTTCGCATGGGTCTCCCTTATCAATCTGCTGTAGGTGGCAACAGTACCACAGCCTGCCTTACTCCCAGAAGAAATACTGTTGAGCTCTGGGATGAGAACGAAAAAGCATTTCGTAAGAACCAAATGCCTGACCTTCGAAGATGTACTGGAACTTGTGCTGCTGGAGGCTGGCGCTCATGGCCTCCTCAATAGCACTGATGTCCTTGTTGAGCCGGACGACGAGAGGGTCATAGTCCATACTCTCCACGTTGGCGACGATGGCATAGTTGCCCTGTTTGGCCAGCGGGATCAGGTAGTGGAAGCAATGAACTCTGTGAGACAGAGGAGAGAGCTGTTACAACCACCCCAAAGTTAACCTATCGGTGGTTATGCAAAGCGCTGTCTTCTTATTTTCCTTCCAGTGTTGAAGCAAGTAAAAAATAACAATAATTTTAAGAAATGGGTGGTTATGTCTATGTTAAAGACATCCTGCTCTTGACCTGGCACTGTCCCATCTTGAGAGGTGAATACAAGAGACCCTCATTAACAGATCTGACCTGTAGCATCCCAGTGAAGTGACCAAGTGCCTTTTCACCAGGTTCTCCAACTTCACACGCGCCGTTTCAGCAGCACTTCCATACTCATGCTTAAATAAGAGTCCCTTCAACATACCATAAAGACCTATTCACAGTTATAACTGGCAGAAGGAGTGAGTCAGGGGACACGATATGATAATTAGCAGGCCAAGGTTGTGTCCATTCCCAAGCATTTAACACCACTGCAACTTTTTTCTTTTCTGTTCCCCTGCCTGGTAGACAATGTGCCCAACCATCATCCCTCCATTGAAGGAGAAATTCTGTGCATTCAAATCCCCTATTAGCGTTCTGCAAAAACACTGTTAAATCATTTCTCTTGAACCTATCGAGGAAAGTGCTATGTCCAGCAAAACCCCTACTTTTGTAATTCTTGAGTTTCACCCACATCACTCAACGGGGACAGGAGATTGGTTGGGTTCTTCTGAATTTCATCTCTCAGGGAAACACGGCCAAACCACAACCTGGGTGAAATATCCCTTGCACCGGAAACATGGCATCAGCACACTGAGACAGAAAGTTCACACCAGACTGGCCCAAACAGTGGGGAATTGTGTTGGGGTGGGAGAAGCTGTGGTGGGTATGTCCTGGCTGTCATGTGCCCCATCCCCCTGGAAAACATCCTTGAGGTGGACATCACAAGCAAGTTCAATTTAGGGCAATTCCAAGAGTGAAAACATCTGTTTGTACTCCTTAGTGCCTGCTCCTCTATAATTCTATATAGGGCTTTTTATAGGAAAACACTGTTAAAGACATTAAGTAATCTAAAACTCCATGGTTATTGTAACAAAATAAATGGTTAATGATCTAAATCTGCCAACAGATTTCCTGTAAGGAAGCAGATATAAATCCAAGGAGCAGGATCTCAGTGATCACTGCCCTCAGGTCATGCCCACACGGTACTGGAGAAGGAGAAGCCAACGCCAGGCTGGGGCCAACCGGCATCTGGTTGTGAATGAACCGAGGGTCCTGAGAGGAGAAATCCAAGGGGATAATTGTGTTGTCTCAAATCCACTCTGCTGTTTGCTGGTGTTTACTCAGACTGCACCTGCAAGGGGATGGATATATTCCCAGGCTCTTCACAAATGTGCTCTGAGTGCCTCTTTAAAGCACAGGGTTTCTGTGAATGAATACACCTTGTACTATGCACCTTGGCAACGGCATGGATCCGGGGAGCTGGTGTAGGAATCTGAGAAACCTGCTAGTAAGGGCCATCAGAGGGACTGGGAATTTTTTCTGTGACTGCACGTGGTTGCAAACGCAGAGTGATGAAGATGGGGAAGCTCCCACCCCGCTGGGGATTTCCCTGGTTGTCAGCATCTCCTTTTCTCAATCTATTCCACCCTTTGCACAGAGTAACATGCTTTGGTGTATTTACAGCAACAAACTGGGGTTCCTGTTAGAAGCACTAGAGGAGGTGGGCAATGGGCTGCTCTAAAACGACAGCCACGTTTTTTTCCTGAATTACATTTGCATTTATTCCTGCTTAACCCAAGCGTGACGGAAAGCTGCAGAGGACTGAGGCCAGAAACCCATTCAGGCTGGTGCCCGTACCACGAGTCCAGGTTAACCTGGGAATCACCTGGCATTACATCACAGCTGGAAAGCTGCTCCATTTCCACACCTTAACAATCTTGTCCTCCAATCCTTCAAACCCCAGCTCATCTGTGATGCCTGCAATCAAGTGGCCAGCAGATGATGGATAGCAGGTTGAGGGACTGCTGACAATAACTAATGCATATTTTTTTTTAAGCTACATACTGACTTCACCAGAGCTCTGCCTATGTACACAAGGACACAATATGGCTCAGGATATGTCACGGCAGAACAAACTGATGGTCCATCAAGTCTCACTGCATCTGCTTCTACTTGATGCTTCAGAGGAAAGGGAAGCAATGAAAATACACGTGGATGATACAATGCATAAGGGAAAAGTGTCTTCTCAGCCCCAGAGTGGGCAGCTGGCAGCCCGAAGAAAGGGATCTACTGCCTTTGATCTTCACATGTGAAGTCAGAGACTTTATAAAATTACCTATCCCTTCAAAAAAATCCAGCTGGCTTCCCAGTCTCTGTTAATAGTTGAAAAAGTAGTAAGAAAAGGTCCTATTTGCAATCCAAAGCACAGTGGCTAATAACTGTGGAGACACCTGCTAGAGGATTAGAAGTATGTAATTTGCTAAGGACAAAGCTGCCCAGAGGCCACATTTTTCCTAGTCTCTGACACATAAGACACAGACCTCCCTCGGAAATCCCAGTTTTGACATCCCTCCTCCATTCCACATTTGGCCATCCGTGGTGATGGCATTTCTGGACTGACCTTTGATGCTACAGCAGGCAAGTACACCTGTCTCAGATGCCATAATATGTACTCAGGACACAATCTTAACCCGTAGCCTCCCAAACTCACCCACAATACCCAAATTCAGGGCTTTTACCTGACTTCCAAATGCAGAACCAGCAGGCAGCGGTCAGCCATCTCTTGAAAAGACCTGGCCAGCTCACTCAGGGTTTGCAGGATCTGTTCGGATGCAGGAAGGTGTTCCATACTGGCATGGCTGTCCTGGCCAGGAGACATGGCTACAAGAGAAGACAGCATAATTTTGTGACATACTTCATCCATACGGCTCAGCTTTAGCAACCACAGCATCTTGCTTCCGCCCTAAATAAGCGTGTTCTCTCCCACCTTTGGCTGAGCAATGCTGTCTATAATTTGGGAGCGTATGAAGCAACAAACTATTTCTGCAATTGATTAAACTCCAAAGTGAATCTGAGGGGTTTAATCAACCACCAGAATACATTTGCTTGGGAAGATATTGCTCTGTGATGAGTATTTCTGTAGCTGCAGAAATCAGGAACATTTATCTTGCTCGGCTCCGAGTGAGAGAAGAGCCTCTGGGGAGTCAAAGCATGGCACTGACAGGAAAGATGGTCCTTTTTGGTCACCATAGACTTTCCCACGTAATTTCAAGAGAGTCTTTGCCTGCCCCCATCCCTTCAGAGGCACCTGGGAGGCTTTCTTCGTTCTTGTTAGTAAAACACAGTTCTTAGTAAAGCAGTTAAAAAGCAGGCAATAGGTATGAGTTGGTCACAGACCAACACCTTGAGTTTATCCCAACCACGAGAGCATCATCTCTCCTGGAGAGCTGTCAAAGCAGCTATAACGCTGCATCCTTCATCCCTTATATTTTATCACCGTGCCTGAACCCTGAACCTTCTCCCCTGCAACACAAATCGCTGCCACTTGAGCTAAAAAAGTAGCTTCACTAACGAGAGTAACACGCTGTTATCATATATTCCGCCCTAATTAGGGGAAGCGTATCCCAAATATTGGAGTTCAAGTCCTTGTTCAAGCAGCACTTCAGAAATGACTTCCTGCATAGGGTGATTAGCAATGTTTGAAATCAGGCAGCCCCGCTTACACAACTTCCACTTGAATTAAATAATGGGACTGCAAGGGATCTCCTGGATCATCAAGTCCAGTCCCACAAGCCCTGTGTCCCAAGGCCTTGAGTGTAAAATTGTGTGTCACATCGAAGTTGTTTGATTTCTACCCTTGCTGGCGCCTTCAAACATCACTTCTCCAACAGTGAAGTTAAAGCGTGGGATCTAATTTCCAGTCTAAACTTACTCACTGATGTTTTATATTTTGTTCTTCATATGCCAACATTATTCTTTGCCTTACGGAGTTCTCCATCCCTGGAATCCCTCTTCATAGAGTCATAGCATCATTTAGGCTGGAAAAGACTTCTAAGATCATCATGTCCAACCTGACAAGTCCACTAAACCACATCCCCGTGTGCCACATCTGCACATATTTTAAATCCCTCCAGGGATGGTGACTCTACCACTTCCCTGAGCAGCTCGTTACAACGCTGGACAAAAGCAACCCTCTGCACCCCTTCCAATTGCAATTAATTTGTCCTGAACAGGGGTAACCGGAGCTGTATGTTGTCTCTGAGCTGTAACTGGTGCCACAACGGGACTAGAGCTTTCCCATCTCCCCTGGGAATACTCTTTTGCTCTCCCATATCTGCTTTTTCCATGGCTGCTTCACATCTTCAGCTCATAGTTGTTCTGTGGTCAACCCGGGTAACGGAGGCGTGCTACCTGCTGGCTTTAAGAAACATCTCCTTCTCTCTTCTTTTGCACTAACGTTTGTTACACAACACTTAGCCAGACACTGACACAACTCTGGGCAGAAAGGATCTGCACACCACCAAGGAACTGTTGACAATAAACTTTCATTTCGATGGAGACTGAGTAAGTAAATGTCACTTGCCACTGTTCGTACAGCCGAAGACCTGCTTTGAAAGATCTAGTCTGGAAAAAAAAACACACCCCAAAATGAAGAGATGAAAAGCAAAGCAAATCGAAACAGAGGTAAACACACAAGCCAGAACTGTACGATTAAAGGAGGGTGACAAAGCGAAAGATCGCACGCAGCAAAGTGCCTAACTGTGCCTCTAACTGCACCCTGAATTACAACGGGTGAAGCCATGTAAAACACGGCTCCTGGAAGTAGCCTCCTTCAGCAACTCCTGCCATCACAGCAATGTTTATGCTTCTTTTTTTTTAACCATGGTAGAGAAATCCATAGCCTGGCAAACACTGCTGAAAATAAGTAACTGACCCGGAGCGTAAAAGAGAAATGAAGAGCGAAATGAGAGCGACAATCCACCCAAGGTGATTGGGAACAGCAAGGATGCCCCCTCCGTGCACACCCCAACACTTCTCCAAGCCTCTCTCTGCTCACTGAGGGCTCTCCCACAAAGAAAATGCTATTATCAGTGAAGGGGTGATGGGCTTGTTTACACAGCCTCTAATTTCCAGGTAAACAGTGTTAAGAGATGACTCTGGGAAGGTGCTTTGGAAGAGCTGTTTGTCCAGCTGCCACCCACCTTTCAGCTGTAAGGACCTTCAAGTGACATTTGTTTCCCTGGAAGGTGGCAGGACTTCTGGCTCAGGAGCAAGTCTAGGGGTGCCTAGTTGGTCACAATAGGAAACCTCACCTTTATTATGGGGGAAAAAACCATCTATTTTTCGTCAAAAATCCTACACTTGGAGAAGTTTCCATCAGCCTTGCTCCTGGAGATGGACTCACTGCAAGAATCATTTCTCTTTAGGAGTGCAGGGGCTGCAGCCTGTGGTTTGATTGTTCCAGGTCGATCCAGCGATGCCTCCCCTGCAAGCGGTGGAGATGGATGGACCCAACATCCGAAACGCAAGAGTCAGCTAATTTCTGCAGTGGAGAGAGACACGCACAATTTTTCTACTCTCCAGAATTAATTTACAGCAATTTAAGTGAAGCTGTAATTATATTTGTCAGTGGAGATAAGAGGAGGGGGGAGATGGGGACCATCTGCTCCTTATTTAAAGCCAGAGCACTGAAATCCTTCTGGGTGTTCAGAGCCCCCACGGCAGGAAGAAGGGTCAGGTGCTGGCTTGGGGGACGCATACCAATTTCTCCCATGCACGATGCAGACACTGAAGTGTTCTTTTTGCTTTTCCAGATCAAAGAAAGTCTTTCAGAGACCATCAGTTTTCCTTTCTCCTTTGGACATCCAGAAAGGACCATTTTACAGCCAACAAGAAAAACCCATTTCTTTCAGTCTCACTGAAGACAGTTTTACTCCATCATCCTTGGCAACACGAACCCACAGAAGGAGCTGCACCAGCAAAAAATAATCAGAGCCTAAATTATTAAGGGGCCTTGAATAAAAAATGTAATTTGGAGTTGGCTTTGGAGTTGGTCAGTTCTTCTGGCAATGGGTGACCCTGCACTGCATGGACACTCAACTCACCACAGCACACTGAGCTCTCTGATTGAAGAGAGAGATATCTCCAAGTGAAATGCTGGAAAAGGAAAACAGCAGATCAGCAGTCATCCTCTTCTCCTCCTTCAGAATCTGTTCACACGAAGTTGAACATGAGCCCTCCTGGCCAACACAATACCCAATGTTTGGGTAAGCAGTGGCCAATGCCTTGCTCCACTGGTCCTTATCATCGTGCAGCCTAAACAGATGAATTCCATTTGTCTTAAGTGACCTTCCCATGATCACGGAATCACAGAATGGTTTAGGTTGGAAGGGACCTTAAAGAGCATCCAGTTCCAACCCCCTGCCATGGGCAGGGACACCTTCCACTAGACCAGGTTGCTCCAAGCCTCATCCAGCCTGGCCTTGAACACTTCCAGGATTGCTGGATAACAGTTACCATTTTGTTTGGGATTTCTGTGAACTTGCTGTAAGCACAGGCAAGATATCTCACTCCAAGGAGAAGGAACATTTCATTCCAGCAAACCTGAGAAAAATAAACTTAACACACTTGTTGTCACCACTGATTTCAATCATTTTGCAATTCAATGCGACGCCGGTGCCTCCTGACAGATTGTGCCTTGTAAATCAATGGATGTAAATTACCAGACCTCTGGAATATTAAACAAAACCTGCCGCGTTGCCCATAAACAAACCTCTGTAACCAATCAAGGCCTACAATAGCGCGTCCTGCCCGCTCCCTGCTTGAGCAGAGTGACTGCTAACAGATTTGAATGATTTAATAGCGCAAGGAGAAAAATCAATCTAAGGTTACGAGCTCTGCCTCGGCTGCGGTGCAACCTGAACCTGAGAAATAAACCTCCAACATGCTCAGGTTTTACACAGCACCACAGGCATTCGCTTTACAGCAGAAAGGGGAAAGGCTCACAGAGAAATTTTACAACTCTGTTGGGGAAAACAACCCTCTCATTTGGAAAAGAGATGCAGTATGTAACGCTTGGTCTGTCCCACAGGTAACATTAGGGACCAGTTCACAGCTTTTTAGATTTTAATTTCTTCCTCCCTTCCTCTCCAGAAGAGGAAAATCCAAAATAATTGCAAATACACATATGGAAAAGTGAATTTGTTATGGGTTACGTGTTGGACTATGCCTTTAGAGAGTCAGGGTTAACTCTTCTCTCTGCTGGAGACTGGGGATCTCATGCATCGCTTTCTCTTTCTATGCTTTAGCTCCTGGTGTGTAAAACCCGGATAACGTGTTTTTATCCATCACTGCCATTCAAGCTGACTCTGAGCTCTTCACGTCTCCTGCTCCTACAGCTTTTAGCATCACAAAGTGACGATGACACTGGAAGACAAAATCGCTACTCTAACACCAACAAGAAAGAAGAATATCTGCTTATTTAAAGAAAAAAAGCATTGGTGAAGTTGGGGAGAATTAAATATGTGAATATGTGGGTTTTTTTAAAGAGGATAGAGTATGGCAGTACAGTGTGCACATTAGATGGAACATCAAGGACTTATTTCAGCAAGATTTCTAAATGAAGACATATGCCAGGAGACCTCTGTCTTCTGAAGCCAAATAGCAGGAGGAAACGTATTTTTTTAAATATGGCACCATGAAAAAAAACCCCTCTGTTTCTTTTAAGGCATGGTCTGTCAATCTGGGCCAGAGCTGAGTAAAGGAAAGCTGCTGCTCTGGGATGACAGGAACCTTGCCAAGATGCCCACAGCCCCACCAAAAGGTGACACAAGTGGCACGGGTCATCGCCTACACGTAGTTGCATGGAGGGGCCTGCGTTGGGCTGCAGGAGCTGGGAGACACGTCAGAACGTGCTGGAGATTAAAAAGCCTAAATAACCAAAGAGAACCAGACAAAGCAAATCAACTCAAATGATTTTCTCTCTGTGGGAATAAATACCAGGACCCTGCTCTCAAGCCACTTTTCTTTTTATGGTTACACATCTTTTCTCCCACTTTGATCTCTTATCGCTCTTGAGATGCCATCTCGATCTAATTTAGAGCGTAAGATCTCTGAGGAGCAGGGGCCTTCTCTTTTTATCCTCTTGCAAAGCACTCTGCACACCTGTGGTGCTCGAGAAATAATGAACAACAACAACTCTATGCAACCCATATGGCCACTTGGACCGGTTTCTGGCTGCAGGAGTATTATTTGAAGCTCTAAGGCATAGATCACTCACTGCCTACCTCTAAATTGGTCTGTTTGGGGGTCTCAGAGCTGCAGCTTTATAGAAAAGGACTGGAATGAGCCAGAAAATCTGGAACTGGATTTTGATTCTCCCAAAGTTCACGAGATTAATGCCAGAGCTACAGGGATTCAGGAACCAAAGCTAGATGTTGGGTTTGACATCGAAATCCTCCCCCTTCCTTGTTAGAAGTGTGAACCTTTGGGTTTTAGATATGGCTGAATACCTAAAATATTTATGCAGATATTGCTGCATTGCTCCTGTTTACCTAAACTGTTCTCTTTATAGATTTTAAATATGGAGGAAAAAGGTCAGTAAGAGCAACGACATCTCCCAAGACTTCCAAGATCACAGCATCAGAGAATGATTTGGGTTGGAAGGGACCTTTAAAGGTCAAATAGTCCAACCTCCAACATATCTGGTATCTAACACCTGGAGTTTTGATGTCATCTGCCTTTTTCACATAGGCTCCAAACCGAAAGGCAGTTCCCCAGCCCATGCAGCTGGCAAGGATGCTCACTTTGCACATCAGTGCTCTCACCTTCCCTTCCACAACGATGGGTAAGAGTAACTCTTGACTCTATGACGAGCTCGACTCTACAGACAGTGCGGGAGTCGATGAGCAGGGGTGACGACAGTCAGCACCTACCTAAGCCAAGCACCGAGTCTCCCCCGCATCAGCCACCAACCCTCCTCGACCCTGACCCCTGCAAAGCTCTGAGAGGTGGAGAACATTTATCATGCACATGTGGGCTGAGCACATATTGACTGAGAGAGGAACACAGGAGAGAACAGGGATTCTTGTTAAAACAAACTAAATACCAAGAAAGGACATACTTTAAGAGGTCGGAACCTTTCAAACAAGAGACGGGAGGATGGAACTGTGTGAATACTCAGCACTGGTCCGGCTCACCTTTTACTGGGATCAACGGCAAAACTACTCACCGGTGCTAAAGGGGTAAACTTATTCCAACACTTACATGACAAGCAGAAGTAAAGAGAATAGAAGCTCCAGGAGAGCTTCTCATTAATATTATAGGTGTCCAGCTGTGGAACTCCCAATATCCAATACTGACCACTTGGAGCGAGTCCAGACGAGGCCACGAAGATGCTCAGAGGGCTGGAGCACCTCTCCTATGATGAAAGGCTGCAGGAATTGGGCTTGTTCAGCCTGGAGAAGAGGAGGCTCTGAGGAGACCTCATTGCAGCTTTCCAATATCTGAAGGGGGCCTACAAGGGTACTGGGAGAGGACTTTTTACAAGAGCCTGTAGTGACAGGACAAGGGGTAACGGGAACAAATTGAAAACAGGGAGGTTTAGATTAGATATCAGGAAGAAATTCTTCGCAGAGAGGGTGGTGAGGCACTGGAACAGGTTCCCAGAGATGTTGTGGATGCCCCATCCCTGGATGTCTTCAAGGCCAGGCTGGATGAGGCTTTGAGCAACCTGGTCTAGTGGAAGGTGTCCCTGCCCATGGCAGGGGGGTTGGAACTAGATGATCTTTAAGGTCCCTTCCAACCCAAACCATTCTATGATTCTATGATTATTCATAGCAAATTCCTACTAATGAGTCTTGTCCTCTAACAGAGGCAACCAGGATCATATGGGAAGATCCTTCTGGAAAGGATTTGCCAAATCTTCTTAAGGTTCTGACGAGGATGGAGAAGGAAGGAGAACTTGTACCCAAAACCCATGGAAAGCAAGACAAACATGAAGGCTGGCATTGAGAGCCCCCTTCCACGCCCCTCTGCCTCTCACTCCATGTTAAATTTCAAGTGCGGGAGGGGGGATGAGGCAGCTCTGCTGGAAAAGAATCATCACGACCTCATTTGCGATGAGTGGTGATAAGCAGGCTGGGCTGCGGTCCCCATCAGTTCAGTAAACAGTAATGATGAGGAAAGCACAGACTGTCACTGGTGATAAAGAACAGGCTAAACACTCTATTAGTTTTTCATTTTGTGAATTAATGTTTTTTATGGCGTGTGTACACTCGCTAGTTAATGAATTGTCTCGTTAGAGCTGCCTGCGGAGCTCCATGTCTGCCTCTGCTGGCAGGCATAAATTTCACAAGGAAATTAGCACTTTTAAAAAGGCAATAACTCCTCTAAAAGTGGCTTGTTTTCCATTACTTCCTGCAAATGTGCAGCCTTGGGAAAGGGATTATCAGGGGAAAAAAACAAGGTGTCTCTGAGCTGGAGGGGCAGGGCAAACAGTGTGGTGGGAGGTTCTAGCTTCATCGTGCAACCCACTGGGAGGTTTGGCTTCTCAACACTTTAAATACTTTGCATTCAAGTCTGGAAAAGGCTTGGAAAAAAATCCAAACCCTCTTGGTTCATTTACAAAACTCTGAATAGCCTTTTTTTTTCACTGAAGGAAGTGAAATTGTGCAGGTGTGGCTAAGAGCAGGAGAGCTATCACAATCGAAGTATGGAAGGATCCCTTTGAAAAGTCCAGCATTTGCCATTCCAGTACTCCTCAACTATGAAAATTCCTTTATGTTAAATTTTTCTGTTTTCAGTAATTTATAATGTAACTTTCCCCTTCTCTACCCCTCTCAGAAATATTATTCCTTCTGCTGAATGCTATTAGCTCAGAAGTGACTTGATTTAGAAAGCTCAGTAAAAACCCATTCGTCTGCTTTTGAGTTATGGGAAATATTCTTTGCCTGTTCAGTGTTTCCCACCCTTCTCTGTGCTTGGCTAGCCAAAACCAGCCCTGTGTTTTGCTTAGTTTTCATTAAACACAGGGCAAAAATCACAGTTCCAGTGAAGTCAACAGAGACATTTCCATCAATCTATATAGAGCCAAAAAATCACCCTCAAACTAATTTCTTTACCCATTTATCACTGGTTTCAATAGGTGGAGAAGGCCTTTTAAAAACTGTCAACACTTGTGAATCAACCAGAAAAAGTGAGTGAAGGAAAACTGAAAACCTCAAGGCCAGCTGCTTTTGAGGAGGAAAAGTACTGTGTGCTTAGAGCTGATGGAGTTGAGTTTAGCTCATCTGTTAATAAAGCAAGCTCTGCAGCATTCAGAATAAACACAATGTACATATCACCAAATTTATGACATTTCTATGGTGTCTGACTCGGAGCATGTCAGCTCTGCCACTAACTCACTGCTGAGCATCGGGCAGGAACGTTGGCCATTTGTGAAAACTACAGAATCTCAGGATCACAGACTGGTTTGGGTTGAAGGGACCTTAAAGATTATCGAGCTCCAATCCCCCTGCCATGGGCAGGGACACCTTCCATAGCCCAGGGTGCTCCAAGCCTCATCCAGCCTGGCCTTGGACACTCCCAGGGATGGGGCATCCACAGCTTCTCTGGGCAACCTGTCCCAGTGCTTCAGGACCTTGTCCTGATGCCCGAGAGCTCTTCTTTGCAAGAGGCAGGCACAAGGTGAAGAAAGTGCAAAGAAAATAACTATTGTTTAAATAGATTCCTTAAGGATCCTTTTTTGAGTGTTATCAATTATAGATACAAGAGTTTTGGGGGCTGTTTGTTTTTAATAGACTGGTTTGCAAAGCAAGAGGAAGAGCAGCAGAGAGGTCTGTGCTCAAGACTAACGAGAATGTATGAGTCTTGTCCAGGAGGATACAGAGGAAGGTGTGAACCTGCATATCCATGGGAATTAGAAAGGGTTTTCAAACATAGGGTGAAAAATGGGTAAGACACAGAAATCCACTCACAGGAAAGAAGACAAGCAGAAGACAAGCTTAACGTCAGAAGGAACATTATTATCTACCTTTTGCAGCAGCTGCAGCAGACTCCTAGTCTGACTTCTCCCCAATTCCTGCTTATTTAAGAGTCATTTCCCCCAAGTCCCACATGGATATAAATGCTGGTTAAATCAGAACAATCTCATAGCCCTCGCATCGTGGTGAAGTGACTCACGGGTGAGGTCAACAGTTGACCACAGTTTTGTGTCTGGTCACCTAGTTTTGGAAATGATTTTGTCCGCTCCACACTACAGTAAGCCGTCACCTCTAACAAGCCAAGGAGAAGCAGATGGGCTTACTGCTATGAATCTTTGACAGGAATGAGTCATTTTCCTCAGAAGAGATGAGCAGATCCTAATGCACTGAACCAACTGGCGTGGACAGCAGGCTCTTCGGAGTTATTTCCACGAAAAGCTTGATTTGCTGGTATTACTCATGAGGGATCCTGATTGTAAAATGGTTTGAAAGCACTGCTAATTAGGTCACTTATTTACATGACAATCCCCTGCGTTTAAGGCTGGTGGGTGGGAGGAAAGAAAGATGGAAGAAGAGTAATTAGTGTAATCATGAAGGTAAGCTAAGTGCTGACCCCACAGCACCAGATCAATACCGGGACTGCATCACGGTGGTGTGCCCATTGTGTCAGATAAAGAACCATAAAAGCTGAGCATCCAGGTCAGAAAAACAGCATCTCATTTTCTAACCATTAAATATTTGATATAAAGCATTGAGGCTGGGGAAAGCAGCAACCACCAATCTGTAAGAACGGCTTCAATCCGTAAGAACAGCTTCACTGCAGACATTCAAGGGATAAAAAAATCACTGAAAGGCACTAGGAGATCACTTTGACAAGAAGACAAGAGCTTTTTGTTGACTGATGTTGGTTTCATTCCCTGAGATCCAGCAAAGCCGACCTGTATTTCAACTATGAAATTTTATCTCCAAAGTTATAAACCAAACCACAATTATCTCTTAATGCTCAGGCTTTACCAAAACAGCCAGTGTGTCACAGAATCACAGAAATGTTTAGGCTGGAAAGGACCTTTAAGATCATCGAGTCCAACCGTTACCACAGCACTGCCAAGGCCACCACTAAACCATGTCCCTAAGCACCTCATCCACATGTCTCTTGAATCCCTCCAGGGATGGTGACTCCACCACCTCCCTGGGCAGCCCATTCCAATGCCTGACAGCCCTTTCCGGGAAGAAATATTTCCTAAAAAAGTCTTCACGGGGTCAGCAGCTCCCTCCTGGTCTTACCACTTTGCTGTCCAAACAAATTTTCTGTGGTCTTATTCCTCCAAAAGTCAACTCAGCTAAGATGATACCATGGAGACATGGTCTGGAGACATGTCTGGTCTGGAGACATGTCTGCTGCCAGAATTGCTCTGCTCAGCTCTCGGTCAGGCTTCAGCTGGTGTTCAGAGACCTAAAGACAAAGCTTTGCTTTCTGATCCAAGATGATTTTGCTGAATTGGTACTTACAAAGGAAAAAATAATCCTGTTTTGCTATGTTAAATCAATCCATTCAATCCGGAGGCTCCTTTAGAGAAAACTCATCCACAGAGTTGCTGATGGCTCTTGGAGTCACTGATAGAAGGGTCATAAATGCGCAAAGTCAGGATACCGATGGATACTTAGGATTTCCTCTCCAGACGTCTTCTGAAAGGCCTCTGCACTCCGACACTGGTTCCCCCATCAGGCTATTACCATTCAGATTGGAGTAATTCCAGGTGACATGATCTACCTGCAAAACAAATATTAGCCAGGAGTCTTCAACCTGTTTGTAGCAGACTTCCCTAAGGTTAAGCACATTTGTAGCTTCTATTAAAGCTACAAATGGTGATTACTTAGCAGATGATCACAGATGGTTTGGTTTGGACTTGACAGATCCACATTTTATGGCACCCGAGAATGGCAAAGCTCTCCTGTCCTTGCTTAAGGGGAGTCCCGGCTTGGGAAACGCATGACTCAGGGCAGGTATCTCATTTCTTGATCAAATACCAGGCTCAAGCATGCAGTGGAAAACGGTGGGGTTTGTAGCAGCCAGGAGATGGCACTGGTCATCTCTGCAGCATCCCAGAGATGTCAGCACAGGAACAGGCTGAGCTGTGGGACTGACCAGAGGGAGCTGTGTGGATCTGAGCCAGGCTGATGCAGATAAGATGCCCAAGACGACCTTTTCCTTTTGGATTCCTCTGGTTCTCTGCGGAACCAACTAGATGTGACTGAAGACATCCAACAGCATTTTGAACCAGCTGTTCCCAGGCCAAATTAATACACTCTACCCAGTCACAGGGCTTGGACACCTTGATCTGACTGCAGGACTACCCACCGGCTTGTAACTTGTGGTCAGCTCAGGGCAGGGACAGGGTGAACCTGTGCCTGTCTGTAAAACACCCCGTAGATGGAAACGGAGTTAACATGATCCTGATCAAACAGTTTGAAGGGCAAAGGTGGAAAGGGATCATCCCAAGAAGCTGGATCTCTATTCAGAGGATGTGTGCACAGCTATGAGAGGGAAGAGAGCATTATGGATGATCGTATTATGAAGGTTCAGAGCACCTGAGAAGGGGATCTGACCATGTTTCCAGCATTTACAGAAGAGCATCAACTGTTCAGCTAGTGGAACAGAAAAAAATGGATTGGAAAACGAGACTGCTTAAGAAACTAAAATGGAAAGCTGTCATTTTGACTAAGTTATATTGAAACAACAGATATTCATCAAATTGTACAAGCACTCAAGATTTATCGTTTTAAGTTAAAGGCAGATGTTTTGCATTTGTTAGAAATGTGCAGCTTTTCCTGTTTCAGAAAGACATTTACTTTCACTGCAATAATAAAGCAACAGCATTCACTAAGTCCTTCTCCTGCATGAGGTCAGGCACGTGTTGATCATCTTTAATCTGGCTTTTAAATAAGGTTCTCTATTAATAGATCTCTACAAAAAATTTCCCCACGAGCAATCAATACAGCAAGATGTGTTACAAGCTCAGTGACAGGAAAAAAAAAATAAGCTCCAACTTGAGAGAAATATAGGCTCATTTAAGAGCTGAATTCAGTTCATTAGAAACACCGGGGTTAAACACAAAGACCCGTCTGAGTTCACCACTGCTGTGTGGCCTGACTACGAAATGAAAGGCATCAATTTTACCACCGCATCGGGCCTGATTTTCATTTGTACTGAGACCCCTTTTACACCACTCTGTCAGCAGAAAGGGGCCTTAAAGTGACTGTAAATTACGGCTCCTTTACTCTGGCAGAGTGGTATAAAGGGGTTCCGCCATCAATTTTAAAAGGCATCACTTTCTCGAGTGTTGCAGGATGCTTTCTATCAGCCATCAAAGCCTATTTCAGCATGAGGAGGCTTACAGAGCCAGGCAAAAGAGGAGGCTGACCCTCTGGGAGCAAAGTGGTCCAGGATAGTCTTGATCCTGTAATGGCCTTCACTAACCTTTTCAAAGTATTTTGAGATCTATGGCTGGAAAATGGGATGCAAATGCTCGGTATTATCATTAACAAGAGCCAGCCGGTGACAGATAGCTGCAGTATTTGGTAAAAAGCTGTAGCACAAACCCTTTTTTCTTCCCCCCTCTTCTCGCTTTTGAATGAAGTTGTAGCTCACCCAAACTGCTGTCAATCTGGAGGTGAAGTGCAGCTCATCTGCAGAAGAAGAGGTGAAGGCATCTTCCACACACTGATTTTGGGGTGAAAGCACCTCTGAACAGGAGAAAACAACCTGCTTTGGATGCATTCTGGATACAGAAGTTAAGAGTTGGAATGCCCTTTGGACACTTCAGAAGCGCCAAACTGTGTCCTTGCACATCCTGCAATTCCCCTAAATACATCTCCTCATTTTATAACACCTTAACAACATATTACCAGACCAAACTGCATCTGGACGGTGTTCGTGACCAGACCCAGCTGCCAGAAACTAGCCATGCTCCTTCTGCCACAGAAACAGGTGAAGCCAGTGACACCTAAAGCTTTATTGTTGGTGTCCTCATTGTGATTTTACTTCCCAGCATTGCTGCAAATCACAGATTCACAGAAGGGTTTGGGTTGGAAGGGACCTTAAAGATCATCCAGTTCCAACCCCCTGCCATGGGCAGGGACACCTTCCATAGCCCAGGTTGCTCCAAGCCTCATCCAGCCTGGCCTTGGACACTCCTAGGGATGGGGTATCCACAGCTTCTTTGGGAACCTGTCCCAGTGCCTCCCCAACCTCTCCGGACAGCATTTTTTCCTGATGTCCAATCTCAATCTCCCCTCATTCAATTTAAAGTCACTGCTCCTTGTCCTTTCACTCCCTGTCCTTGGCAAAAGTACCCCCACAGCTGTCTTGTAGCCCCCCTAGGGGTCTCTAAGGTCTCCCCGGAGCCTTCCCTTCTCCAGGCTGAACCCCCCAACTCCCCCAGCCTGTCCCCAGGGCAGAGGGGCTCCAGCCCTCGGAGCATCTCTGGGGCCTCCTCTGGGCTCGCTCCAACAGCTCCGTGTCCTCCTGCTGTTGGGGCCCAGAGCTGGAGCAGAACTGCAGGGGGGTCTCCCCAGAGCGGAGCAGAGGGGCAGAATCCCCTCCCTCGCCCCCCTGGCCACGCTGCTCTGGATCCAGCCCAGGATGGGGTTGGCTTTCTGGGCTGCCAGCACACACATAAATAAATCTGGCTGGTTCATGACCCCATGCAAGATTGAGACCCCTAATTTGGAATCCATAGAATACAGTGCAGTGTGGCAGTGGGAATTAAGGATGCTACATGAAAACTGTTGCATTCCCGGATAAAGCCTGTGACAGTAACAAACTCCGCACTGGCTTTTTGTACGGAGCAAGGTATGATTTCAATTGCTTGGACGAGTGAAAGAACAAGAGATAAGAATCCAATGGGAAAGGCCTTCCTGGGGAAGAACAAGAGGGATTTACCTCCGGATCTGCATACTGGCATCCGCATCACTTTGACATATCGACATCGCTTAAACACCCCGTCACGGTGGGACTGATGGCAGAGGTGGGGGCAGAGGGGTTGGGTCTCTCCACTCCCCTGCACACGGCTCATGGGAAATGGGAAGGGAGAGCTGGAAAGCCACGTTTTCCCAACGGTCTGTGCAAACCTCCCCTTTGGAAAGGGAGCGTGGTGTTCCCATATTTCTCATCAAACCTGCATGGGTTAAACCAGCTGGCTTAACCGAACACATTAATTAGTTCCGTGTCTAATGCAAATTGCCAGAGAGGAGACCCAGCTCTGCCAGTGAGGAATCGCAATTCCTGCCTGTGGAGTGACAAGCAGGTAGCAGAGAAACAGCTTCGTCCTCTTCGTTGTGCTGCAGGTACAGCTTTGCTGAGAGCAGCAGGATTAAGATGTCCTCAAGGGCACGGAGCGAGCCCTTGGAGAAGCTTTCCCATGCATCTCCTCTAACACTGGTGTGTTTCCCCCGCAGGTAGGCAGGGAGGAGCTGAAAAGGTTAATTCAAAATACGTACTCATGTTTCTCCTCAGTTATTGAGTTTACCTCCTAGTTTCTGCCACTGCAGAAACAGGGTCAGCCTGATGCCGATTTGAAGCCACGTCTGTGTCAAAGACTTCGTATCTTTGCTTTTTCAGGGTTATTTACTCCAGTACCAACTTCCAAGGGTCACTAGGAGACAGGGAGGACCTGGTAGTGAAAGTCAAGAGCTTTGATAATTGTCAGTGAAATCATTGGTTTACGCCTGGTTTTAAAAAACAGCATGTTTTGAGTCCTTCACGCTTTCGAAGCTTTTCTCCAAGAAAAAGGGTAAGTGTGCATGTATGTGTGTGGTTTTCAAATACAGCAAAAGCCTCACCCAGCTGCATGAATCCAGGACCCGGGGTGCTGCATAAAGCCGACAAACAGCCTGTAATAAAAATACTCAGAGTTTTTTCCATTTCTGTCTTGATTTCAATACCCTCCTGACCCAATGCTTCCTCTCAGGGGGGAAGGGGGCGTGCGTGTGTTCCTTGATGCACCTTCCTACTCTGACTAAATATTGGGCTGCTGGATCCTTTTTTAAAGAGTTTTTTTTGTGGAGGATGGAATGACAGGAGCGGAGGTGTCTGTGTTGAGACTCCTGTCAGAGTCCTGTTTTCCTAGATAAAACTGTTAAGCTGCTAAATTGGTATTATTCTTCATTAGGGTCAAGAAAGAGAAAGCACACACAGAAAGTGAACATGATACACCGAATGGATCCTCGGGTGGATGCAGGAGTATCTACTGATCTATAAACACACGGGCACACACGGTACGCATAGAATCATAGAATCACAGAATGGTTTGGGTTGGAAGGGACCTTAAAGATCATCTAGTTCCAACCCCCCTGCCATGGGCAGGGACACCTTCCATAGCCCAGGGTGCTCCAAGCGTCATCCAGCCTGGCCTTGGACACTCCCAAGGATGGGACACCCACAACATCTCTGGGCAACAAAAACTCCACTTCCAATAAACCACCTGGGAGAGAAAGACAACTGCGTTATGTGAGCTCCTCGAGAAAGTAATTTCAAACTCGACGTTTACGCCAGCCAGTCGTTAACTGCTGACTGCAAGGATCTGAAGGCACGAGATGCCAACAGCCGGCTGAATTTAAAAGGGTAGCTGCAACTCAGCAAGCTAATGGCTGAACTTTCATCTTCCTACCTACACACAGCATGCAACCAGCTTAAAAAATGTAGCTTGTCCCAACTTCTTCATCGTGCATAATAATTCCTTCTTTGTAAAATATTCAGAGGGCTTCAGAAGGCTGAAGCTCCGGCAAGGGAAAAGGATGAGCGTGTGCTCTATCTGCGTAGGACAAGGCAGAGAAGCAGGAAAAGAAGAGGAGGGGAAACCCTACTTCCATTTTCATCTAAAACCTATTTAAAATTGACTCGACTTCCTCAGTTAATTCATCTTCTTCCAGCAACCTTAATCCTTAAATGGTTATTGTTAAAAAGAAGTTTGTATTCCCTCAAAAGACAAGAGCAAAAGAAAATGACTTTGTCATATCTGACTGGTTCAGAAAATATAAAATCCAATTCTGAAGGAGTGCAGATAAGGGGAGAGCTATGGAAGAGCCATCAGCTTAGCAAACACTAAATAATGAAGAATGCAGAGACTGCCCAGCATGATAAAACACCCCATTAGCAAGACTGTTTTTAAATGAGTGATAATTGTGGCACCTCCACAGCAAAAGGTTATTGAATTTTTATCTCTAGGAAGGGGCTTTTTGACAGCCTAACCAAAAAGCCACCAACAGGTAGCCCCCTTTATTGGCTTTCCCAAAACACGTCCATACGTGACCAACGCCACCTTGTGATTTCTGAATACTTCCAGCCATGCCTATAAATTGCCCAACTGCAGCTAAGGAGGCTTTGCTGGAAAGAAGGAGTACAGGGCCGCCAACAGGGACTTTTGTTGGAGATTACGGTACTTCTTGCATCGTATCAACGTTTCTAGTCCCCGCCACTCTGACGATGCCCTGAATGGGACGGAGATTGAATCTCAAGTCCCTGGGACAGAAGAGAGTGACGATCAAAGACCAGGACGTGTGTTCTCACCATGCATTAGCCCGATCTGTGCAAAGCATGGAAGATAAAACCCCACCACTGCTGCCAGTTGATGAGATTACTGCTCTTGTTCAAGCACCGACACTTCAATGTAGCACTGAGTCCCAGGAGAAAAATAAAGCAGAAGACAGAGCTGCTCAAAGGAACACCTGCCATCTGCCCAAAGCTACCAACCAAGAGAGCTGGGTGACTAACGGCCCGTTGACTTGCGTATAACGACCCACAGCCTCTGCTTGTGTTGAACCGGAATGTTTGGGTTTCCCGAGGGCATGTCTGAAAGTTAAAAGTTAACGAGGTCGAAACGACAAAACTGGCTGCGCTTACTGCGATCTGAGACTGAATTTGGTGAGCTTCAGCGTGTGGCAGAAAACCCCTTTACTTAATTTTGGTCAGTTATCTCCCTCCCCCTGATGCTCATTAATATGCTGTGGCTTCCAGCAATGTGATGCTCAGAAATTCAGATGATCAAACCACGATGGGAAAGAACAGAATAACTCGTATGACAGCTGAGTCTTATGGCATTAACACTGTATGAACCTCGGAAACAACAGAGAGTTTTAATTTTTCCTCCTCCCACCTCAGTCCGAGCACAATTGCATCGCTGTTCTCCTCCCGCCTAGGTGGGATGCAAAGAGACATCTTACCTCATTTTTCCTCTGTTGTTTATTCTTTGTATTCCTCCCCAGAAGAACTGTACTCCCCTGTACATCCCCGTAGCTTGCTGGATTTGTAAATACATCTGACTTACACCACCACCTCTGCCCCAAGGCATCACTTTTTACATACAGACTGCAGTCAGCTCCACTGATGTTCCATTTATGAGATATACTCCACCAGGTTTCATTTATAACCATGAGGTCAACAGCCTCTATCATCTTCTAACACTGCTCATTCTTCCTCTTGTTGCAGACACTCCTGGCATTTGTGTACAGACATTTTAGTGCACTGGTATAAAGTTATTACAAAGGAAGATGAATTTTTATTGTCAGGAGGACGCTGCCAAGTGAAATATTACACTTTGTACTTTTATGTTTATTCACTGCGGCGTGTAATGTCCTCTCAGAAGCCTGAAAGTCACGCTCATGCCCTTTTATGTTTGGAAAATATTGATTTATTAAAAAATCTGAGTTTCAACTAGAAATGAAATTATAAATGATGTTTTTATTTTTCACAACTTTGACTGTCAGAGCACAGCTCCTCAGCCCTGAGAACTCTCCCAGTAACTAAATTTTTAAGAATAAATATTTGGTGGTTGAACTCGGATGGCATTTTCTATTGGGTTTTATTTTTTTAAATAATCTTCTGAAGTACAACCTGTGAGAGCACAGCAGTTCTTCCCGTCACTCATGTATTGAGAACTCAAAGTATGGGCTATAGGAATAGTAAAGCTACCCATAGGATTTTTGGGTTTTGTTAGTGATTGTATAATCTTAATTATCCTCCTGGATCCCAGCAAACCGATTGTGGAGAGCTGGAGTAAGGAGTTTAAAGGTCCTACTCTAGAGCAGTTATAAGCCATAGGAAGGACTGTCAGTCAACCAGAGGCGCTCTGCTGCCGAGGGAGGACAACTATTTTAACAGAGATACAATCACGGAATGGTTTGGGTTGGAAGGGACCTTCCCACCCAGGCCCACCCCCTGCCATGGGCAGGGACACCTTCCACTAGACCAGGTTGCTCCAAGCCTCATCCAGCCTGGCCTTGGACACTCCCAGGGATGGGGCATCCACAGCTTCTCTGGGCAACCTGTCCCAGTGCCTCCCCACCCTCTGCGGGGAGAATTTCTTCCTTACACTAACACTATATCTCTGGGGATACAGCATCCACAAGTATCCCCTATCACTTCCCTTCCAAAAAGGCGGCTGAGGAGATTCTCAATGCTGAATTCCCACAAGAGCTCAGAAGACCTGGCTGCCCACAGTCCTGCTCCTCTGTGGGTGCCTTCCCCCAGAACTCTGCTCCGTAGCTGCATGACAAACTGCAGAAATGCCACCTATCCCCACTACATCCCCATGTGTCCTGGGATCCCACCAAGCTGTCCGGGTTTTTTACACATTGCTTTTCTTCTCCCCTGCTCCTCATCCACAGCGCGGTGTAGATGCCTCCTTCCACACCCGAGGCAGCTGCACTCAATGCAACTCCTAGAAAGAGGGCATGTGCAATATCTGTAAACCACACGGAATTTCACTGTAGGGATCTAGGGCGATACGACGTGCTCTAACAAATGCACGGTCACCTCCCCAGGGTCAACCCGTGACACAGGACAACTACTGGGAATGTCTCGGTAGGCAGGTAAGACCCAAACCCCTGGTTTTAGGAAAAGCTTCACCCTGTCCCAGCTGAGCTACAGGTGACTCCTTGTGAGTTAATAACAGTGGAAAGGTGCTGGTGGAGAGCAGCAGAGCTGAGGTCTGTTTATGCTGAGTTCTGGGGCACAGCCACAACCCTCTGAACGTGACCCCGTGCAGACAACGCCAATGACAGTGATAAAAAGAGAAGCAACACTAATCACGTCTCTAGCCTTCCCAGACAGAAAAAAATCACTATTCCCCAGGGAAGGAGCAAAAGCTGAAGCACGGAGAAGTGAAACGATCTCACAAAGGTAGTGTGGGCAAGCCGTGACAGCCAGGAGCAGAACTGGTGTCTCCAGACTCCCCTGTCTCTGCCCTCCCAGCACCTCGGTTCACCAGAGGTTGTTTCTGCCTCTGCAGGCTGAGCATCAGTGTCCCAGTGACATGCACATTAGGGCATCCCTCATTAAAAGCTGTTAAATTTCTCTACTGCATTTATAATACACATATATTTTAAAATATTCAACGATCCAGCGATGCTTTAAAGAAAATGAAACCTGTCTCGGCACTGATACCTGCTCCTGTGCAATGTCATTAGCAGGGACTGCTGAAAAGCTCAACCCTCCGGAGCTTGTGCTGGAAGTGATGCTCCTGGCACCCTCACGTGGTGCCCACGACAGCCTGAGCAGATGTCACACCACAGCATTCACTCGGCAGAAAGAGATGGAGCTGTTTTGCTTCCTACTTCCCTCTGACATAAACCCGCTTTGAAATCAAGAACAAAAGATGCCCACTCCTGCTAAAATTGCGTATTTATGCTGGTTTCTGTTTCCTAGACAAAGCTCTGGGAGCTACTTACCCTGGCTGGCTGAGAGGTTGGAGAAGGCTGCCTTGGTGCGACCTGCTAACCACTCCAGGCTCTCGTGCATGTTGGCCAAGGCCTTCAGATCGCTGACGTCCCGCAGGATCTCCTGTTGAGGGATGAGTTTGTCTCCCAGGTTGCCAATGAGGACTTCTGACTCTTTGCCGAAAGCCGCCCTGCAATGCAAACCAAAGCCACGCTCAGAAACGCAGCACCGGGGCAGCAAGGGGGTGACACCAGATACCCTGTGAGAAGGTCGAAACAGCCAGCGTTGAAATGTTCCAGCGCAGGGTCCCAAGAACGTTGTCTGGTGGAGGTTTTGAAGTCCCGTTACAGCAAATGAAATATTCTGCAGTTCATGACCCCTCTGTTTCAGGGAGGTTGTTCTCTATCCTTCTCCCTGAAATTACAATCTCTGAATGTCATCTCATTCCCCATAGTTACAAACTTCATCCCAATCAACTCCCACACCTCTTCCCTCTGGCACCTACAGCCTGCTGAGACATGCAGGTGCTCTCCCTGTCTCCCTGGGATATGTCTAAATAACACAGACACAGTACTTCTAGTATTTCCTTGTACACCAGCTTTTCCAATCCCCGCTTCACTTTTTTTCACACATTTGTCCAAAGAAATCTGGAACCTGATGGCTTATCATGACCAAGTGACAAACAAACGACTACGAGTACCAGCCCCTGCATTATTTTACTAGCAGAGAGATAACACATGACGAAAAATGATGACCAAGACAAACGTGTTTACCCCTAAAACGCTGAAAAAGTTCTTTCAAGGTGTGTAACTGCTCACTCCACGGTCACGTTCCATCCTTTGCATTCCGATTTAGCTTTCCCAATGCTTGTCTCCATAAAGAGCTTGCTTGGTTATACCCCAGAACTATCTGCATGGCAAATACACTCATCGCTTTTTCGGATAAAGGAAATGGCATGGCTTTTTGTGTACCACTGGAATGGAGAAAATCAGGACACTGTTCCTACACCTAATTACAACAGGTCCTGGCTGAAACCAAGCGCATTCCATTGAAAGACTTCAGGTGACGCCACATTTACCCTGCTCCTCAGA
>NW_010235416.1:46294-48002 GCF_000690775.1 Eurypyga helias
TTGTTATGAATTTGTATTCCACTTCCATTCAACTTTGCAAATCTCCACTCTTCCTGTCATTAGCTCTTTTATGAACTTACAATGAGGAATCATGCTGCGGAGCATAATAGCTGCAATGAGCTGCAGCAAAATAATCCCATCAGTGGCATTTTATATACTATCTAAGCAGTTTTATTGCCAGCGTCTCCCTAGATTTGTGGGACTTCACTGTCACTTGAGCAAAAAAAAAAAAAACCCAACCCTGAAATGGTTTTAAATTGCTCAGTTGAATTCACTAAAGGCAAAAAAAAAAAATAGCCTTCATTAACAAAATCTCTTCAAGGATTTTCTTCTGCTTGACAATAAAAAATATGCTGCCTCAGGCTGTATCCCGCATACTATGGTCTGGGAGGAATCCTTATCTGTTGGCTGTGTCTGAGGACTGAGACAGAGGAACATCTCCAGCTCCAGTGGACTATGGCAGTGGTAATTCAGCTGTCCCTCCTTTCTGTAGGGCAGGGTTAACTTGGCTCTGGCTATCAGAAATATATTAAATCCATTCTAAACGTCATGAAAGCCCTTAACGAGCTTCCCTGACCAGGTAATTCTTAGACAGCCATAAGAGGCTACAAAGCTTTGGGGAGTGAGGACAGCTGAGCAACTCATCCAAAGACCAGATGGGCGTTTGAAGGGGAACACAAGGTTGAAGAGGGTAGACGAGCTCACAGCCAGGCCTGACCATTTATTTCTTCAGTAAAGCACTGAATTCATTCAATTAAAACAGGGTATTGACTTCTACAGCAAACATGAAACACCTCACTTAGCTCTATGCACCTACAAACACTCAGACATCCTCATCTGTTGTTGTGGAGCAGAAGATATTTCATAAATACAGTTCTTCCCTCCCAACCAACCCACTTTTGTTGACTTAGACTATCAAATCCCACCGGCAACTGCATCAATCACTTGGGAAAGTAGGAAATGAAACATTTGGTGAATTTCTACCTTCGTTAACACGGCTTTCCAATACAAAATGCCGCAGAAAAAGCACTTTTTTGGGAACCACAACTTTCGAGCTGTTAAGTGAGGAGTCGCTGCCACGCCGCTGCCCACAGCCGCGATTACAACTTCAGTTTTATTGCAGGGACAACGCTTCTGCCTTCCCACATGCAAAGAGGAATGGTTTTGGCACCACTTCGGATGGATAGCCTGTGCATGAATAATACAGTGCTTCCAGTCAGGCTGGGAAAAATCTATATAATACAAAGCACGGCATATTTCCTATTTTTACTCCTGGGAGGAATACAAGTAAGGTCTACGGAAAGCTGTACTCTAAAAGGCTGTTGGGATCAATGTGATTCTGCCACTCGCTCTAAAACAACACGAGTTTCTATCTAATTGTTTTCTTTAATACATATCCTTCACTGCAGAACCCCAATTCACAATTTGGCACAAACTGAAACCTGGAATAGAGAAAACCTTCAGCACTGTAACTCCCTTCTAGAAGATAACTTTAAAGAGTTCTGGTGGATTCTTGTGATTTCAATCAAAACCTGCTGTTAGCAAACATCCCCCTGAAGCAAATTTTCACTCGTGTTCTGGATGCCTGCTTGCAAGGATATTCACTGCATGCCTTTGTTTGCTTGTTTTAAATCTGCAGGGCCAAACATTGAATGGCAAGGATAGAAAACCCCAAATAAACTAAATAACCAACCTTAATTCTGCTCTT
>NW_010235416.1:48084-64118 GCF_000690775.1 Eurypyga helias
GGAACTGGATGGGCTTTAAGGGCCCTTCCAACCCAAACCATTCTGTGATTCTATGATTCCAGTTTCTCAGCCACATTTCTGTCACATTTGATTCTGTGTGTATCAAAGACAGAGCCAGCACATACAAAGAGTTCTGCCACAACCTCCCATATTTCACTCACAAGTGTTCGATGGGCCAGTGGGTATCCTTGGTTTGAATTACCACAGTTTTGGAAATTCAAATCCCATCCTACCTTCCTGACGAAGTTTGCTTTGGACTTTGCCAAAGCTGCTGAGAACAATAAAACAACCTTTGATGTGCACCCAAAGATGGAAATTTCCAGCCATGGAGGTGATATATTTTAGAAAGGGAGAAAACCGCATAAGCACGTGGTTCATAACAGTGTTTTACAGAACTGTAACGAAAAGCAACGCTCCGCTCTCCTGTGATTAATTCAGCCGTGCATTTACCCACGCTCAGGAGGGAGATTAATATCGCATGTCCACTACGCTGCGAATTAAGCCAAGTCAGGGGCCTTTCTTCACTGTCCAGCTATTTCTTTGTGCGTGCTCACTCTTCCTTAAACCAGTATCTGATGCTGGTGCCACACGGCTTCATTGCCCTTCAGTCCTGATTCCCATGGGATTTGTGTGTGCTGCAATAGGCTTCGCTCATTGTCAGAGGTCGGCTGCGCCAGCTTAATCCTCGGATTAACTAAGCACCTCATTTTGTTTCCCTTTGTTAAAGCAATCTTAATTTCTCTACTTTTTTCACTTTCCAAACACAGTGGCCAGCAAGGCGTCAGCTTTACCTCCACCCTGTTCTCCTGGATGCTGTGTAGGATGCATAGCGCATCCTTGGCGTGGTAGCAGCGGGGAGAGGGAGAAGACGGTGTCCGGGTTCCTGAAGAAGTCTTCTGCAGGCAGACCGGCTTCTCCCTCCTCTCCTCCAGCAACCAAGAGCAATAGTGATGCTTTTAAGGGATCAGCTGTTAATAAAATTAAACAACCTATTGAGCTAAACTGCCTGGAAACGGTGGGACTGACAACAACATATGAGGCTTCCCCTCATCCGGATTTCAGCATAAACACGAGAGGACGGGAAACTCGTACGTGAGGGAAGAGGGGCCAGGGAAGAGCATGTGTGATAAATCAAGATGACCTCTGCTACATTTAAGGCACGGTGACTGTGCCAGAGCAGGGCTGAAAAGCAGCCTAGTGTCCACATCAATACTGCAGAATGAGGAAGGAGGTCTCTGATGTGCCCTTGGCAGCAGTTTTACGTTTGCTTATTGCTCCTCTTCCTTTTCGCTGCCAAGACATGAGTGTCAATTATCCCTTTGGCAAACAACGCCGAGGAAAAAGCTCGCTTGGAAGGTGCGTGGAGCTTCTTTTCTCTGCCAAGACATAGCTCGCTTGGAAGGTGCGTGGAGCTGTAGTAAGAGGGGGAACACCAAGCAACCTCCTTGGGAGCCCCTCAGGAACACAGTGACCCAAGGAGGACCTCCTGTCCTTTCTCACATCCTCTCGATGGCAGACCTCAGGGGGATGCTTTCAGCTGAGCGCTGGATGCTGGCCGAAGAGGAGCAACAAAATGAATTTAAACCGCAGCTAAGAGCAGCAGGAAGAGCTGTGGCTGTAGAAGAAATACCCTAAAAATATCTATTAAAGTGTGAACAGAACAAAGGTGTAAACGCTCTGGAAGAGCTGGCAAAACAAGGGTTACTGCTTTGTGTTGTACCAAAGCCACATTAAATGGAACATCCGTGAACATGTTAGTGAAAACAATTACTGGGGAAAAGCTTGCCATATAACAACTCAAAATGCTACCTAATATAAAGCACTTACACATACATTACATTCAGTCTCAAAACATGACACACATTATAATGGAAAGATTATAATGACAGTATTTACATCAGCTTCGTTGCACCTTTGCAGCTTCTTTTAGTTCAGTAGATTTTTCCATGTATTTCTGTCATGCAGACATTTCTACAACCCATTTGTTTTCTATCCCTGCACTTGAGCCAGAGTCAGCCTGGAGCCCGAGCTTAAAGACTGTACAGAGAAACTACCCAGGCAGACAGATTTCCCCTTGACAAATTCTAAGAAATTCCTATTATGTTCTTATTTATAAAGAAGGAGAGAAAAGGTGGCTCACTGCTTCATCTTACGCCAGAATTTGTTCAACGGTCGTAAAGGAAATGGGCCAAGCACCAAAACAAATAACCCACGTGGGCTTTTCCTGCAAAGGGAAGCCCTCCGAAATTATTTGCTGCCACAAGAACAATAACACCCAGCCCAGCCATCTTCCCGCCGAAGACGCCGTTTTATTTCTTTCAAAGATTCAGCACCTGAAGGTATTTTAAAAATTCAGCACATGAGGACACTTTCTGCAGCACATCCAAACAGCACTGTACTCCTGATGAAAAGCTGCTGCGAAGGATCCTCAGTGGATAGGAATCCATCCTGCCAACCTGAGCTATTCGTCTTTAAAGGAGGGAAGATCTAGCCCATCCTAAAAACGACCCAGATTTGAGGTTCATGGGGATTTGCAAAGCCTCGACAACAATTTGTGCATCTCTATTAGGGACCGGCGTGACGGGCGCCAGCGCTCCCCGGCAGCTCCAAATCTCTGCTGAGAGGTCGCAACACTGTCAAAAAGCAGACAACACTAACTGACAGTTTTAAGCTGTAACATCACACGCCACCTTCTCACTTAAATTTATTTGAATATTCTGGTCTTGTTAAGTTTGTATTATACAATTTATCACAGCAGACAAGGAAGCATCTTGGAGTATATTGTGTTGCTCTAATGATGTGATTTAGTGATATAGAACCTTGTTAAAGCAGGAGCTGTTATTACATCTTTGTGGAGAAGCTGAATCTCCATATTTCTGCTCTGCCTTCCCTCTCCGTCCCTGCCACCCAGTTTAGGGGCACACATACTGCCCAAAAAGGGTACGTTGGAAGAGCTGCACTCGTTTCAATAGACAATGCAATTTATAGGATTAATGAACTTGAAGCTGGGAGATTCTTCCTGGATTCGCTTTCAGAATATATATAATTCTCAGAAAACAGGGGTAACGGGTTTAAATTGAAAGTGGGGAGATTTAGATTGGATAGAAGGAAAAACTTTCTGGAGAGGGTGGGGGCACTGGGACAGGTTGCCCAGAGAAGCTGTGGATGCCCCATCCCTGGAAGTGTCCAAGGCCAGGCTGGATGAGGCCTGGAGCAACCTGGTCTATGGAAGGTGTCCCTGCCCATGGCAGGGGGTTTGGAACTGGATGGTCTTTAAGGTCCCTTCCAACCCAAACCATTCTGTGATTCTATGAAAACTTCTTTGCCTTCAGAAGACAAGAAAAAGCAGAAAGAAACGTCTTGGATACAGAAGTGTTCTCTGAAGATGCAGGTGCTCACTCAAGTTTACACCTCTCAGATGAGACTCCTGATAGCAATAGGGTTTAGCATCCATTGTGCTGCTGCTGAAGCACGTTTTCCCGCAGGATCCAAGAGAAGAGATCTAGAGACCCATTTCACATAAAGGAGCAGACTGTCATCAAATAGAAATGATTCACACTGATGGTACGCTCAGATTCATAGTCCCAGTAGAGGGAAAAAAGGTCTATAGTCTGCTGCCAATCTTCCAAAATCATCCTTTCACCCTTTAAAAGTACTATGAATATAACAAATAGCACCTGAGAAATTGGAGAGGGAGATCTTTTATTCTTGAGAGAAAAAGAAACAAGGAAAGAGAGACGGAAAAGCATCAACTGAGAATGGGAGGGAGAGCTGAGAGGTGAAAAAAGGGAAAAGCCTTCCATAAAACATCACGGCTTCAGAAAAGGACCATGTGGCAGGAGAAACACTACGACAGCAAAGGAGAGTAAACCAATGGGAGGCTCCAAACCCAATACTACAAAAAACACCCACCAGACAGCAGATGGAACAAGCTGGGATTTGGCTTTTGATGAAAACCTCGGCCAGTGCCTTCTGGCTGCCCAGAGAGGTGGAACAAGGGAAGACCACCCTACCCCAAGGTAGGACCTTCTGCCATCTTCTCCCTCTGCTCCAAGGGAAGGACTTAACGGTTCAATACAAACTGTCCCAGCTCATTCCCGACCTTGCTTTCTGGGCTTGCACAGACTGTTTACCCACGTGATGGGACATTTGCAGCATGTTGATCCCTTTGGAAGCAGCTGATGTAACTCAAGCTGTGAGCAGTCCTAGGAGCTCTGTACCAACCTCCTGAGCATGTCATAGAATCATAGAATCATAGAACAGTTTGGGTTGGAAGGGACCTTAAAGATCATCCAGTTCCGACGCCCCTGCCATGAGCAGGGACATCTTCCACCAGACCAGGCTGCTCCAAGTCTCATCCAGCCTGGCCTTGAACCTGGTGGGTAAGAGCTAACAGGAGCCTTTCTAATTCACTGCGGTGCAAAACCATGCCTCATACCACCTCCTTTAACTCCACATCCTGCTCCCAGGGCTAACCACAGCTGTGCATCTGGAGTAGAAAGGTGCTTGATTGCCCACCATCAGCTGTGCATGCTCTGCCCCGTGAAGAGGAGAGGAGGTTTCGTTCTCTGGAGGGTAGAGACATATTCACCTGTGTCTCTGGTGTGGTTGGATGGATGGTGTGCTCTCCCAGGCCACAGGAGGGATGTGTCGCATGCCCCAAGGGAGCTGGGGTGAGTTAGTGGTTCCCAAGACACCATCCCTATATATATCCAAAACTGTAGGGTTCCCTTCTCGCTCCCATCATGCTTTCTGGAGGGAAAACCCATCCCTGCTCACTTCCCTCAGCCTGACATTTCTGTCCTGCCCAACAGTGACACGTTTCCAAAGCTGACCCACAGACCTGCACGCTCCAGTTTGACACTGGAAATACAGAGGATTAGCATCCACTAAACCAAGGGAGGAGAAGAGCTCCCAATAAGCAGCAGGGATAACGTAGCTGTCCTGACCGATGCCACTGGGGATGATTTGGTGAAGGATCTGTTGCTGAACAGGTATCCTTCCACACTGCCCGAATATACCCCCTCCTTTTGGTGCAGAAGAAGTGACGATGAGCATCGCAAGTTAATAAGAGATGCATGGGAGGAAGCAGCAGGCAGCTGGAGCACCCTGCAGTCAGGGTTATTCTCATTAAAAAAACAAAAGCAGTGAAAGGAAAAGTCACACAGAAACGCTGAGAAGTGGGTTTTTTATTGCTCCATGAACTTTAGCCCAAGAATCTGACCCAAAGTTTGGTGTTCAGGAGCTTGTTGGAGGCAAAAGGTGAGAGGGAAATCGCCCTCCCCCTCCTAACAGAGCTTTGGTATCTCAGATTTGCAACCAGAATAATCTGCACTGTGGTGTGAGCTTCAGGCCAGCATGGGAACTGTCAGCACGCCTTCCTCAGCACCCCAAAGATGTGGTTTCCCTCGAGTGCACAGGGCCCCTTGCCACCCTGTGTGCTGCAGAGCTGCACCAAAAGCCAAGAATTTGTGCTCTAACTCGAGCACGACCCGATCTGAAGCTCTTTTTACATTGCTTTTCCTCGTCAAAGGCAAACCTGGAAATGATACATCTTTGGGTTTTATCACCAACGTATCTGATTCAGTAATGAACTGAAGGCTAACCTTTATAAAGCGATAAGGGCAGCATATTTCACACTCGCCCCAGTGCCAAATAGCCTTCAGAGCTTTAAAAACTAATTATACGAATAGAGGCATGACTTTTCTTTCCTTTCTCCCCTTGCCAAGTTCTGAGCTACTATAATATGCTCAATCAGGTCCCTTTGTCTGGCCAACCACACCAGAATATTAATGGAGAGATTCTGCTAGTATCCTACCCTGCCTTTTGACATCTATTCGCAGAAGAGATAGTGGTGGGTTAAGACAACAAAATCAATCACTGTCAACACAGATACGCATGAGGCTTTTTTTTGCAGAGACATTGCGTTTGGATTCTTCTTTTTAATTAAACAAATGAGTTACAGGAAAACTGGGGAGGCAGAGGGAAAGAAAACTGCACTGATATATCACTTCCTGCCACAGTACAAAAACTGGTGGTAAACTTTCAGGACGTATTTAATTCAGCAGCATTCATAAAGGGATGCTGCCGAGTAGTTCAAGCACTGCTGTCAGCCTTGTTTTATGTCCAAAAAGAACATGTTCCGTTATTTCATCAAGCTTAAACCTTCCTTTCCAGGAGGATGCTGTCTCTGCTACCCAAGTGGAGCCCATGAACATGGAGGGGTATCTGTATATCAAGGTTTTAAATATCTCGGATGGTTAAAATGGGAATGAAATGAGCTCTCTCAGGCTCTTTCATCACAGCCATGACCCTAAAAATGAAGGTATCCGCAGGACCCATCTCCCTTTGGCTCCACTGCAGTGTTCAGGCAGTGATGGCTACGGCAGAATTATTCCCAATCCATCAGCAGCATCAAGAGGAAGAGAAAGAAGCAGCAGCAGCGAAGAAATCATGTTCCTTTGTATTAGGAGAAAGTCTGAAAAAAACTTGCTTAAATGGAAAGAAGATGACAAAAAATTGGACAAGCAATTAATTTTATTTTGAAGCTTTCAGGAGAGAGCTATTCAGCCATGCACAGATTCTTGAGGAAGTTTATAAACCATGTCGCTTACCATCAATGGCTAAAACTGGCCCAGGCCAATTATTATCATTTAAATGAATGCTACAGCAGCATTCACACAGCACTTTGAAGAACTGGGGCTTAATACATCAAGCTCTGTGCAAATAGATACCAAGAAAAGATCTTTGTCCTAACATCTAGGCTAAAAAACCAAGACAGTAGAGGAGCTTTTCCCAGTGAATTCAGTGTAGATGACCTAATAGGCTTTCCATTCTAACACCTCTGATACAATTTCACAAAATACTTCTATTAAGGAAGAGTAAAATGACAGTATTAGAATAAAATGCACGTTAGGATCAAAATGTTGGTTCTGCTAGCTTCAGACCAAGCTCAGCCATTGCATTTAGCCTGGCCAGGAGTAACACTAGTAGCTTATGCTCAGCCAGTACCCAGCATCGCATCCACAGGAGCTCTGGTGCCCCACGCTAACGGCTCAGAAATCACAGTAAGAGCCAGGAAGGCATCCCAGCCCCTTTCTCTGCCCAGAAACAAAGGGTAAACGTGAAGGCAAAGATGGAGGCTAGGGCTGAATCCATGAATCTCAAAAACCTCAGCGACTGTACAAAGACCTCGAGGGCTCTGCATCCTCACTCTTCCAGTATCACTGAAGATTCTTTAAAACACTGGCAAAGCTGATTATCCCCACTGCAGTATGAGCAAACATTTCTGTGACTAGACATATTTTATACTTCTTGTCGTTCCTCTCTAGACTGCATCATCTTTATGTTATTGTGCTTGCTTTCAGTGAATAAGTAAAATGACAATCTGGGCAAATTAGACTTGTAATTTTCAACAGCTTCACTTACTCCTACAGTTTTATAGCCAAATGCCAATCAAGGAAGTGATGAATAGTGATGGGAACGTGCAGACAAGCTTTTTGACTCGCTGGAATGACAAAGAGGACCCGTTTCTTCAGGATGTGTCAACAATTCAGAGACTAAGCCATTTACAGTGTGCAGGAAAAGGCAATCTGCCTACTTACAGGCTTTCACTTGCCTGAAAAGGTACAAACAATCTGCTTTGGACACAGTAAGTTGCCTCTGAAAGAATCCCCTCTGGACGTACCAATATGTTTCATTTAACTCTCCTTACATAGCTCCAGGCGTTGGGAGGAGAAACACCACCAGGTCATGGCTGATATGAGGACAGCTTTGGTGACAACGTCAGTTTTGGGAATTCCTGCCCAGTACAACCACTTGGCCCCACCACTATGCGGCTCTCTTCATCGCATGGCTGATGCACCCATCAACAAGGACAAGGATCTGCCTGAACGAGAAACAACCCTTTCTTCCCCTCCCCAATCCCAGCCACTTTCCTGACTCAGTTCACATTTATATATCCCTGTTCGAACAACAGAGTGAGCAGAAATGAGCAATAAGGGCAGGAAAGCAGCAAACTGGCATTGCTGATGAAGCTCCTTACTGAACTATGGCCTCCATCTCTTCTGTCCTTGTTGCATGTGAGAAGCACCTCTGCTTTCCACTTTTTCTTGAAGGATAAAGAGCTTCAAGATGGTTTATCTACCAATCCATCATATACCTGATAAGCAAAGCTCGGAAAAAATCCCCCACACAGATATTTCCTTAACGATTTCTCGATACCATCAACAGAACCAAATCCAGGCAACGCACAGGAAGTTCTCAGTCCTGCAGAGCTGGTGCCTGGCTTTAAAATCACGGAGTGTAATGGTTTGTGGAACCAAGTTTCATTTCTCTGCTTGAGGGAAGAGCACACCTCAACCTCTTCGCACACCTGGGGACACATCAGCTACACAAACACCATAATTCATTTGTTACCAGCAGGCTTTGCCACTGTTGCTACTCTCCTTGAAACCCTTTTACAACTTCACGGAATATTTTACCTTATAAAGTCTTCCTCCTCCTCTCTCTTGGGTCTCAGTTGCTTGGGCTGAGTCATGTTGCTCCAGTTGGGCAGAGATTTCAGGAGCCTGCTAATATCATCGTCTTTAGCCCAAGATGCGCTGATCACCAGCTTTTCATCCGACTGCACGATGCTCCTACGGGGAAAGCAGAAACAATCACATTAGTGCGAAGCAAATTGTACTTTTCACGTAATCCCGCACATATTCCCCAAAATCCCTCTTGTGTACAAACGTGCATTAAGCATTGAGGAAGGGGTCCAAGGAGGAATTCAACCAAGCGCTCGGTATGGCAACATGGGTGGAGAGGATATAAAATTCTCTTAAGCTCACAACTCTCGATGTACCTCTGACAGAGTCCTTTAAGGGAAAAAGGGCTGTATCCTCCCCACCCTTGAAATCATTCGACTTCTAATCATTTACGCAACCGAAGGAGGTCATTCTGTACTGGAAGAGAGAGAAGGTAGTTTCTCCATGGCTCATTTGTTCTCTGCCATCTCAATCGAGCTCACCAGCCGCTGCTGATTGTGTTGTGACTGCAGCGTGGAAACCTGCCCAGGAAGACCTGGGTGGAAGCCACCAGCTCACCGCACACCAGCTGGCCCAGCTTGGGGACCAGGTCTGAAGCAATGAAAGGAAACGAAGGGTCCAGGATCCTCACTCCAGTCATCCAAGACATCTGATAATAAGAGATTGCAGCTATATAGTATGTACGTGTTAAATCAAATAAAAAACCACAGCATATTCCAATTATGAAGACTTTCCTTGTTAAATATTTTTGGCAAAGAATCCAAATTCCTCACTGGCAATTGCAGGAGTCGATTAGCTGCCTGTTTTTTGTGCGGGGATTGCTCATCAACAACCATCAGCACAGTCCTGTCAGTGTTTGCTACTTTACTGGCACATTGTGACTAGAGAGGGAAGTCCTCTCCCATTCTTGGATTGTTCAGCAGACAAGGATCTGGGAGGTGTTTTTCTCCGTCATGGAAAAAGCAAGCGGGAGTTTGGAGTGCTGGCACTTCCTTCTAGACACCATCACTGTTTTCCTTCTCTGGCGAGCACCTGGAAGGCTCTTCTTCCAGGAAGTCCTTGCATGGCGACCAGTTGGACTGCTTCTCCAGCCCAAGAGGAAACACGTGCGACCTGTATGCATCACTGAAAGCAAAAGCATGCTGGTGCTTTGGCACCACTCTCCAACGGGCAGCAGCAGGATTTTTTTTCTGCCCTCTGTAATGGGAACACGGCAAACCGACGGAGCAGCCCGCGCAGCGTGACTTGAGAAAGGGAGCACCTGAAAAGACAAGGTCTCGGAGGTCCGGTTCCTATGAAGAGGCGTAGCTGCAGGTTAACAACAGCCTCAAGATCTCCCTTGTGCGTCAAGAGACTGAGCACCTTCTACTGTGCAAAAATACGGAACAGGCTCTGTGAAAAGGACCTGTGCTTCCCCTCAAACACCCACCACCCCTTGCTCACAAGGCTACAAGACACCAAGAAATCATGAAATCTCTTCCCGCAGAGGGTGGGGAGGCACTGGGACAGGTTCCCAGAGAAGCTGTGGATGCCCCATCCCTGGGAGTGTCCAAGGCCAGGCTGGATGAGGCTTGGAGCAACCTGGTCTATGGAAGGTGTCCCTGCCCATGGCAGGGGGGTTGGAACTAGATGGTCTTTAATGTCTCTTCCAACCCAAACCATTCTGTGATTCTATATGATGTTGCATGAGGCAAACAGGCGTTCAGAGCTGTCACTAGCATTCAGGTGGAGATTTTGGGAAGGGTCATGCAAGATCACAATAAAGACAGGTCTCGTTTTAAGTCTCCTGAATGGTATGTGTTGGTCAATAAATAGAAATAAAAGTAAAACACACAGAGTGCCTGTGTTTTGAAAAGGAAAACAGCGAAAAAGGCATTGAGCTAGGAGCTAACGCTGATCTATCTTGAAACAGAGCAGATTACTTCTTTTCCCACAAGCACAGAGCAACCTACTCCCCCTTCCACCTACCACTAAGAAAACCACCTCTGCTCAGGAAGTACACACGATTTGTGAAAATGAATGTGTCACATGCACTTACATATGAATTTTCCTTCCCTTTAAATTTCTTGTTCAATCTGCCACAGACAAAAGAATGAATTTTGTTTCCAGCCACAGAAGACCTCAGCATCAAAATTTCAATTTGTCCTTTTGCTGCTGTTAGGAACTTGGTGTTTTTCCACTTATAAAAAAGGGCTGCTTTTTTTTTTTGTTCCACCCAGGTAAAAACCAAAAAGCACCACCAGAATCTCTGACATCCGGGACGGAAAAACAGAATTTGATGATATCTGGCCATTTCTTTGCCAAGGCAAGACAACTGTTCCATTGAATAGATTAGCCAGTGCTTTGTCCTCTCCAGGTTTAAATGAGAAACACAATAGTCTCCTTCCCTTGAGTCTATTTCACAGTTGAACAAATCTAACTCTTGGATTACAAAAAAAATCCTGATACTGTACTCGTGTTTTATTTTACTCAATTTCATCCCATTATTCCCCGTTATTTCCCCTTACAGCAGCCTCAGCTCTCACCACTTTCCCTATTTACTCTCTTCAATTATTTACAGCTTTATCATAGCCCTTCAGATGTCTACGGACGCAAGTCATCTTTGGGAGTCTTCTGATGGAGTTATACAGGGGACAGATCTACCTCTCTGTTTTAGGATCCTTATTATCTGCTGTCCTCAAAAATCCCATTGCTTTTTGGAGTGGGTGTTGGGGGAGGAGAGAGCAGAGCACGTTTGGCTGCTACAGCAAGTTGCAAACTGAGCTTGGTGTCCTTGCTTCTCTAGGGTCAGTGTTTTCTCGAGACCGTAACCCACACAATTCCTGGTTTTCTCACCTTTCAGCGATGTGGTACTCGTGGGTTCATGTGCCACTGGACCCCTTAGCCACATTCTCCACTGAAATCGATAGGGAGCTTATCAAATTAATGGATGCTGGGACACTGCCACCACTATGTGGGTCCCTTGGAATTATGTCCCCATTCTTTCACATGATTGCAACACCTCCTAATTTTTATTGACAGGTTGGTTTTACTCCAACCACCCCCTCATTAAGGAAGATGTTAAATAGGGTGGTACACACCCCGAGCTCCAGCAGACAGCCAGCTTTACCCATCAATTACAAACCCCTTTACCCCCACCTTTTCTTTCGAGCATCTCAGCCAGTTTCCAACCTCCATAACTTCTATCAGTGTCAATCTAATTCAGGTCCTTGAGTAAATTATCGCAAGACAGGATGACATGTTTTAGTACAGCTCAAAACGCTTCCTTTCAAACACTCCCCCTTCTCCCTAACTCCTATGTAATTATTCCTGATTACTTGCTACCACCAGTGCCATAATCAACTAATTAATTCACAGCTCAACGGGCCAAGGCAAATGCCATCTGTTTGTACCCAGCTCCCGGGAATAGGTGTAACACACAGGTGATGGCACATGAGCGAGGGGGGGTTCACCCCTCCACAGCTCGGTGGGTTTTATCCAAAAAGCATCCGCTGGTGGCAACGGTCCCTCCGCCGCCCCGAGCTGGGAGCAGAGAGATGGGGAATATCCCTGGACACAGCTGGGGGGCCATGGCTTTTTATTAGGAAAACATCTGGGGGCCACAGGGCTAATTGGACTCTGTTGCCTTGTGCCAAATGTATGTTTGAATAATTTTTCTTCTCTCCCCAGGGCCGACATGATGTTTCCATGCTGAGCACGGCTCACACTGCTGAGTTTAAAAGCAGTGTGCTCAGCATGTGCCAGGTACCTAACAGCCTGAGGGAGTCAGAACCCTGCCCAAAAAGGAAAAAGGACAACTTAAAACCCCTAAAGTTAATGCAAGAAGAGTAAGAAGCCAGTAAGAAGGAGTAAACTGAGTGGCAAGAGCACTTTGTAGGGACTCGAGAATCCTATTTGACCGCAGACCCCCTATCTCGGATGAATTCATCTGCTGTAAAAAGGGGCTTTCTTTTATTTTCTGCCCCTCTACTCTGCTCTGGAGAGACCCCACCTGGAGTGCTGCGTCCAGCTGTGGAGCCCTCAACATCAGAAGGATATTGACCACTTGGAGCGAGTCCAGAGGAGGTCACGAAGATGATCAGAGGGCTGGAGCACCTCTCCTATGACGAAAGGCTGCAAGAATTGGGCTTGTGCAGCCTGGAGAAGAGGAGGCTCCGAGGAGACCTCATTGCAGCTTTCCAGTATCTGAAGGGGGCCTACAAGGGTGCTGGGAGAGGACTTTTTACAAGAGCCTGTAGTGATAGGACAAGGGGTAATGGGTACAAATTGAAATCAGGGAGGTTTAGATTAGATATCAGGAAGAAATTCTTCACAGAGAGGGTGGTGAGGCACTGGAACAGGTTGCCCAGAGATGTTGTGGATGCCCCATCCCTGGATGTCTTCAAGGCCAGGCTGGCTGTGGCTTTGAGCAACCTGGTCTAGTGCAAGGTGTCCCTGCCCATGGCAGGGGGGGTGGAACTAGATGATCTTTAATGTCCCTTCCAACCCTAACCGTTCTATGATTCTATGATTTTCCCTGGCTGGAAAGCAGGAACCATGACTTTTTTCCCCCCCATAACATTTGGAGAGATGCAGACCCAGTTATTTCCCACCTAATCTTACAAATTCAGCTGAGATGGTTCATCCAGGAGGCTGGTCACCATAAACTGCCATCACAGCTGATGCAGAGAGCTGGGCACCTCCAGAGTCTAGGCACATCTTAATTAAGGTGAATCACTCTTTGGAAGTGTCCATCTCTTTTTACAGACTCAAGAGAGTCATTTGGGTGCCTGGTGCTTTTACTCAGACTCTTCTGATTGGTTGAAAAATGGGCAAGAGGATGGTTGTTCAAGGGAGAGAGGATGAAGATTGATACGGAGGTGGACACACAGGGTAGAGCTGAAAGTTGGACAACAAAAAAAGAATGTGCAATTTCAAACAAAACATGGGGCCAGTTTCTAAACGAAGACATGGAAAAAGATCAGTTTTAGTGCTCAAGAGAGCAAAGCTTGTCCCAGAAGGTTGTTGACAAGACACCAAAAATAAAGACTCATCTTAAGGGTAACCACCCTGAACTGGCCAGGTTTTTCTCTGTCCCTGTGATTCCTTTTATGGTCTTTCATTATTTCCCAAAACCCTGTAAAAATGGTTTAACTCTACAGGCTTACCTCATGAGTAGAGCGGCTTTCCTAGAGTTTGCTGAAGAAGCAGCTAGATGTGGGCTGGACAAGACTTAAGCAAAGCACTGCCAACGCAGTGGGAGATTTCGTGGCTCTGTCTCCCACTTTTGTTTTCATTTTAATCCTCAACCCCTCATAAACTAGTCAGAAAACACAACGCATTTGTAAACAGTTTGTGTCAAACTGGAACTGCACTTCTTACAAACATGTAATTTGCAGAAGACACTTCACCTAGATCAGATTAAATATGCTTCCAAAATGTGTCATCAATTATAACAAGAAAATCCATAGTTGTGACTTAGATAAGTGTCCAATCCATTCACATCCAGCCCCGTTAGGTTTTCTTTGCATTCACTAGCAAATCAGAGCCAAATGGAAATCAAACATGAAAAATCTCAGCTGTGCATTTCTTTGCGCTGACGTCCTGACAGAGCCCCGTTCTGCAAAGGGCTCTGAACAAAAAAGTCGTGCTTTGAGGAGCCTGTATTTGAATACATTTATCCCCCGCGTTTGCTCATATTCCTCTTCAGGAAACACATGCACATGAGGAATGAACAAATGCCATGTGCAAATCTGGCATAAACCGTCTCTCTGGCTTCCTGAATTCTCACTATCTTGACATCTCAAGAACAGACACCTCCCCCCCCTTGCTCTGATACCTTCGCCTGATCGTATTAATTCACAGCTCTGAGGAGTTTATTCTGATTTTAAGCAGCTATAAATGATCCTCCCTCCACTAACTTTATCAGCATGAGGATTTACCCATCTCAAACCCCCAGGGAAAGCCCTGATCCAAAGGGCGAGGCTGCGTGGAGCCGTACGGATGCGAGATCCCTGCAGAGGGCATAGCATCCCTGCGGATCGAACCGCTCGCCCGCCGGTAAAGCCCGGTAGCTGCTACATTCCTCCGCATCATTTGAAATGTATATAGATTTCTATTTCAGTCAGTCATTTGCTAGCAGCAAAACTAGAACGTTTCCTGTTTTTCCTCCTGCTGCAATCAGGATATTGCCAAATTAGGGCTGTCCTAATTACTCCTCAGCAGGTGCCAAATCCAGGAATGGTATCAGCAAAAGGAAGGAAGGAAGGACCTTTAAGTTCAAGCCAAAGAAATTACATCTATTGTTTGGCTCCAATCAGTGAAGTTTCATATAACATATGAGCGTTTTGGACAACAGCACAGAAGCAGCTACCAATTTACATGAGCACTCAGACCACGTTTAGCCCACCTATGTGCTCGGTGCTATTGTTGGCATTATTCATAATAATAATAATGAGCCCATACACACAGCCAGATGAAGCTTCTCCTGAATGAATTAGGCAATAGGAAATAATTTCTTACTGCTCTTGGTCAGAAAACACAAGGGGCTTTTTCAGCTTCCCCTGCTATCGCCAGCCTCAATTAGCCATTGAAGGAGATTATGTATAGCAGCTATTACAGCCCACACTGCTGCAGCATCTCCAGTGTCTTTCAATGCAAGTATTTATCCCCGCAGCGTGGGCCATGCTCCTGGTCCCCCTCTCCAGGGAGGCCCATTTTACAGATAGGCAACTGGGATGTACAGAGAATAAGTTACTTATCGACGGTTACCCAGGAAATCGGTACCCAAAGGCCTTAAACCAAATTACCCAGCATGATAACCCTGTGCCCAGCTGGACCATGCTGTGTTTAGCTTCCTTGGGGTAGCAGTTGGAAATGGATTGCCCAAAATTATCAGTGAACAAAGACAACCCAAGATAGAGCATTTAATGACCACTTGAAAGAGTAAGTTTACAGAAAGGTTTTGGGAAAATTTCACAAAACCCACCCTGTGTGCATACGGTGTGTTGTGGTTACTCATTCCCACATTGCCATGGGATCTGGATACTCAAATCTCAATACAGAATCACAGACTGGTTTGGGTTGGAAGGGAGCTTAAAGACCATCTAGTTCCAAACGCCCTGCCAAGGGCAGGGACACCTTCCATAGACCAGGTTGCTCCAAGCCTCATCCAGCCTGGCCTTGGACACTCCCAGGGATGGGGCATCCACAGCTTCTCTGGGAACCTGTCCCAGTGCTCCCCACCCTCCCCGGGAAGAATCTCATCCTGATATCCAACCTAAATCTACCCTCTTTCAAACTGAAGTATAGCTGAATCTGTTGTGAACACCCAAATGAATGTGACTTTTACAAGAAAACAATAACTGTGGACAGCTATTCATGTTAAAGATCATAGAATCTTTTAGGTTGGAAAAGACCCTTAAGATCATCAAGTCCAACCATTAACCCAACACTGCCAATGCCACCACCAAACCATGTCCCCGAGCACCTGATGACAAGTCTCTCAAATCCCTCCCAGGATGG
>NW_010235417.1:0-5055 GCF_000690775.1 Eurypyga helias
CTCTTCCCTCAGCCAAGAGGGCACAGGCAGAAAGGCAGGGAGACGGCTTTGGGGTCAGAGCGAAGGGGTGGAACCTGGGGATGCGGTAATGCTGCTGGGTGCAGGTGCAGAGCGGGGACAAGCTGCCCAGGGGAGCAGCTGGAATGGTGGGGAAGAAGGTGGCATTAGCAGCCAAGGATGGGGAGGGCATGAAACTGGAGAGGAAAAGGAATAAATAAACAAACAAACAAACAAATAAATAGATAGAGAAATAAATGGATGGATGGACTGATAAACAAATAAATAGATAAATAAATAGATTAAATCCTTCAGCAACTGCAGGGGACACACACTGCTGGACACCCTTCGGGGCTTGCTGCTGTTCTGGGGTTTTTTTTCCCCCTCAATAAAGGCTCCGTTATTCAAGAGTCCATTTAAATAGTTGTATGAAATCCCCTCTTTTCTCTTTGGATTAAAAATGCATATATGGATGTGGGGGTGGTGGGGGACAGGAAGGAATGAATGCTGATGGCCTTTTATTTTCTGCAAAACCATTTCTTTAGCTGGTTTTAGTACTCCTTTTAGTTCTGACCTTCTCCAGCTCCAGAAAGGAGTTTCCATTTGGAGGCAGACTGTTCCTAAACCTCTCCCAACCTCCCTGCTAGCTGTATCCTTTCCTCCTTGTGCCTTCACTGGATGCAAACATCTTAAGTAGCTTCTGATGGAAGTGAGTGTTGAACCAAGCAGAGCTCTCCTGTGCTCCCCAACACCACCCTGGCTTAGGCAACACTGCACAGAACGCACTGGCCACTGATCACATCCACACTTTTTACCACTGGGAAAACTCATCCCACCTCTGCAAGCAAAGCATAAGGCGCAACTATTCCAGGTTACCCTGCATCATGGAAATGCTGTTTCAGCTACAGCACCCAAAAGGCAGACAGCCCCCCACTCCCAAACACACCATTTAATGGGTACAACCTGGCTACATCGCAGAGAGCAGCCTCCACCTCAAAACCTCTCCCCCCAGTCCCACCTTCAGCGCTCAGGAGAGGCTGCTGGAGCATCCCCAGGTCAGGACGCTGCTTACCATCAGCAACTTTGGAGGTTTTGGGGCTTTCCTCTGGCATCACAGGACTCCTGGCAAGCAAGGGCCATCTCTGGGTAGGGCTCAGGGAGGTGGGGGGCTCCACCAGTGTGGGCCGTCCTTCGCTCACCTCCGAGTTCGACGAGTCGCCATTGAAGTCAGACTCCAGCTCAGAGCTACAGGGAGAAAGGGCAAGATGGAAAGCAAGTGGGACGTGTCAGAAGACACACGACATGGAGGCATTCATACCCTTCAGTGCGACAAGCACCAGCATCAGCCTCGACAGCCCCACGGGCAGCAGAGAAACAGACATTTTGCAGTCAGAGCTGGCGTCCTTATTTTGCATTTTTTCATTGGCATTATTACAGGACTATAATTTGCAGTATGTACTACTCAGCTGAGAGATCCCTATTCCCATCAGACTTCTGCCAACCAGATTTGCACCCATAACCGCTACGTTCAGCACCTGGAATCAAATGTCAGCGAGAGAGACCTGGGGTGAAAGACTGCACTGCTCGTGTAGCAAGGACGGGCCCTTCTGCATGCATGGCCGTGCCAAGTTGAAGGGAAATAGCAGCATTTGCAATGCCACAATTAGCCAAGAAGGAAGGCACGAGGGTCACAACTCTACATTTTTCACCTTCTCCCCTCAGATTTTTTGAAATAAGAGGCATGCCCTAGGGAATGTGCAGGAGGCCAGGGCAGCCTGCTCTGACTTCACCGCAATACGGATACCTCTGCACTGGCACTGCAGGCAGAAAACAAAGCCAAGGAGGGTGAGGAAATGCTGAGGGGTGAGAGGCCCTTCTCGCCTTCAGCAGTCTGGGGGAACCCGTGCTGGATATCATGCAGCATCAGCCCTTTCAACCCTGAGGTGACAGATGACACTGTGCTTGCTAGCATTCACGGCTGGGATGAGACCTCTGTAAAACTCAGGGGTTTTATTGCAGAACTGGGGTATTTCTGTTATTGCATCAGCATCTTCTCTTATCATGCACTGGGTACCTCTCAGAGCCACGGGGAAGGTTCTGGACCGCAGCAAGCGGCTGCGCTTGGTCCTGACAGCCCTCAGCCTGGCCACACATCTGGGTGCACCGATACAGGACAGGGAGAGAGCCCAGAGGAGAGGGGCGAGGCCAGCCATGGACACAGCAAACAGGGCTTAGGGAAACCGGAGGAAACTGTAAGGACTAAAGGAGAAGACTGAGTGAAGCTACGTGAGCAGCCTTCAGACATGGAAGAGGGGCCTATAGGAAACATGGAAACAACCTCCTCATTCCTGGGAGCCAAGGGGACAGCCTTGGCTGTGACTGGAATGAGGCACCTGAGCTGATCACAGAGGCAGTTTGGAAACCCTGTCCATAAATGTAATTAAAAACATGCCACACAAGCACGTGTGAATGGCACACACCTTGTGACCTTGCCATTGGGCAGGAGGATGACTGTTTTAAGTGGTAATTAGTTCTTCTTCAATAATAATGGGATTTCTTTCATCTCTGAAGGCCAGACTGCTGGGAACTGGCACTTTCAGGCCTTCTGATGTGACTCCATTCCCAAAATAAGCATGCCACCATCCCACCTGGCCTATTTTTAATGCAAACAATGCTACTAACCTAATCCATAGGCTTATTGTAATGATTAATAGCTCTGCCTTAAAAAAAGAAGAGCTTATGTCATGAGTAGTCCTGTTGGTGTGGCAGGAGAAAGCTATTTTGTGTTTATATAGCACTGCCTTGTAGAAAGTGAAGATTTAATGTAACAGCCCAAGGAACAGCTCAGGAGGCTGGAGGAAGAGGAACTAAAGGAAGGGCTGCAGACAGTATAAAGCCATCCTAAATGCCATATAGGTAGTGCCTGCCAGACCTATGTCCCTCTTTGCCCAGATCAAACGAGCAGTGCTGGGGGGCTGACAAGGCAGCAAGGATGGGAACACAGTTACAGGTGCATTGCTCTCTTGGTAGGCTGAATCAGACTGGCCTTAAATTTCACCACTAACTCTTTCAAGCTGTGTCAAACATACATACATATATATAGATAGAAAAAAATATAAATATATGAAGTCTTTGATAGTTGAGATCCTGTGTGGATGGAGGGATATCATACTGAGATTCGGCAGAGTGCCACACGAAAGAAAAAGACCTGCCATTAATGCTGATTGATGTATTTCTGTTTTCAAGAGCAAAATGTTTATTTTCCTTGGCTGTCAAGGAGGTAAGTGATATAGTAGGAGGCTTCTCCTCTGATCTCTGCTTCATAGGTGGTCATTATTCACAAGTACCTAAAGCCTGAACTGCAAAGCTCCGTCACCCAGAGGGTGGTTTTCCCATCCCACCGAGTACCCTGCAGCCAGCTCAGTGCTGCCATTTATCACTTGCTATATCCCTCATCCCCCCCTTTTTAGGCAGGGGCTCGCCTGCTGCAGCGGTGGGAGGCAAAAGGTGCCGCAGGAGTGGAAGGCTGACCTCAGAGCCGCTAGCACCACCCATGCTGGTGACCGATGCGGCATCGCCCTTCACACCACATCCTGCTGGCGAGGAGCCAGGGCCTCGCCGTCCAGCCCTGGGACAGAGAGCTGATCCCTTGGGTCAGAGGGATTAGCCGACTCATCGCAGCAGGGGCACCGAGCCGGAGGGTATTAGCGAGGGATACAAGCACATGCTCTGCAGGGGGATCTCTCACAGAGGTAGGAAACCCTTCCCCGAGAAGTCAGTCCCACCTTGGAGAGGAGCCCTGGAGAGGGTCATCCTTCCCTGGAGGAACACCCAGGGCCATGTGGTAGAGCACAGACGCCTTTTAAAGCCACTACAGGGAACCGCAGAAAGTTGCATTTCTAAAAGCGTTGCTCTCCGCAAGCTACACGCAACCCCACAAATAGGTGTTTAAAGGACGTGGAGAACTTGAATGAGCTTCCTTACAGAGCAATAGCCCTGTGTTTGCAACAGTTGCCTTTAGGCTTGGCTTTTTTGCCTTTTCTTTTTTCTTTTTATTCTTCTTTTTCCTCTCCCTCTTCTTTTTTTAGTTCTCAGTAAGGAAAACTGCTTTACCCAGGAGATGCCAATCTAACCTTCAGACAGAATGAACTCCCACAGAATCCTGCCCAGAAAGCCAATACCTTGTACGCAGAAATCACGCTTCCTCTGACAGCTCTCTAAGGATCATCAAATTTCAGATTTCTTAGGGGTGGGCAGGCCCTCAAATGCCCCCGAGAGGGGCCCGGGGTGTGGATCTGTGGGATGATGCCCAACGTGGGAGGCGACCACATCACAGGATGCACCTTTTGCTGCAACACACCCACTGCCCTAATATCCCAACCGAGATTTACCGGTACACCAAGAGCTGAAGATCAGGGCAATGTTTTTCTCTCTGTTTCAGGCCCCTGTGTGGGATGTGAATGAAGATTTCCTGCAAAGTGAGTCATGTGTCTGGGGGATTTATGGCTGCGGTAAAGCACAATTGTTATTCTGAGCAGTTTTTCTTTTCTTTTCTCCTCCCCCACCTCCCAGATGTATGTACATTCAGTACCATATTTGTTAGATTTTTCCTTAGTGCTCCAGAAAAAAGCAAGCTGCTCTTAGGGGATTTTTATAGGGTTGAATCTTCAAGTACCTGCTTGCATCACTGGTGACCATGACTCGGATAGCGAGAAGGTTGTGCTCAGTCATCTCCTCCTCGGGGATGATCCTCACGGTGGCCCACTCAGGGGAAGGGGGTGAGAACCAGCTCTCCAAGTCACAGCGGTCAGGGATGCTCTTCGCCTTCTTCGGGGAGATGGGCTCGTCAGCCGTGGACAGGCAGTGGCCTGGGAAAGCACAAAGGTGATAGTGGGGTGTTAGGGGAGGAGAGAGTCTGTGGCGGGGGGGGAGGGACCTTTACTCCTCATTTGAGTGGTCCTTGGCCACCACCAGCACTTCCGACATGGGCCCCCATGCTGTCCCCATGGCACAGGTGAGGCACACGCACCAACAGTCTGGCACAGCAGGCATATACCT
>NW_010235417.1:5086-46941 GCF_000690775.1 Eurypyga helias
CCGAGCCCTGCCGGGATTTGTCAGCTTGGATCAGAGACGGAAACTCCAGGGACAGCCTTGGCTTTTGCAGCGGCAGGTCCTTACTCTGCTCAGTGGGACATCCATCAGGCTGGGTGCCTGGTGGCAGTGGTAACGAACACATGTGCCAGCCACACAAGTAGGGAATGACGGCCCCTTTTCAGGCCCCATATGTGTGTGTGTGTGGCAGGAGGCAGATGGACCAACCTGGCTAGGGTGGCTACAAGGTCTGCATTTTATTGCAAGTTTAGGTCAATTTGGGACAGTGGAAGTGAGCAAAATAAACACAGGCTCTTCAGAAAGTTATTTTTGAATGTGTACAGCAAACACTGATATGAGAGAAGCAGCAGCATCACAGCAGTTAAACAGCACCATGCCTAAACTTCATACTCGGGCAAGAGGAACAAAGAATAAAGCCAAGTTTCCCTCGCTCACCCAAGGTGATGTAGACAGAGCCAAAGACAGGAGATCATCTCTCCCAGTAAAATGTTTAATTTCTGAGCAACCTGATTTATCCACAGCCTCTTGCCCAAGCAAATACAAACATATCAGCCACGCAAGTTCCCCTGGGGCTTGCTGCAGAAGGGACAATTGACAGGCTCCAGAGTGTGGCTTTGCTCAGTTCACCTCCCAGGTGTGGTGCTTCTGCCACATTTAATTCAACACTCTTGCTCCTAATTTACAACACAACTGTATAAGTGGAAAAAAATCAGACCTAGGACATGGCTCATTTCCTCATCTGTTAGAGCAAACTAGCTAGTGAACATCAATTAAACTCCCCTTTGAATTCGGCTCCTCCATACACTGCAGGAGTGCACTCACCCCATCCTTCATTTTGCAAGGGTTTTCAACTTGAACATCCAGCGCTTGCACGGCTTGAACACAGAAAACAGACCCACTGAGGCGAGAGTGCTATGAGCAGATCCTTGTCCCAGATGCATCAGGGGGATGATACACGCTGCAGAGTCTGAGTGTTGGCCCACAGGACTCTCCGGAGCAGCAATTGCCCACCTGCAGTCCCTGTGGCTGTCCCCAGGCTGTCACACAGGGCTGATCACCGACACCCAAGAGGCAGTGGCCGCTGGGCACTGCTGCTCCCAGGAACCAATACGGCAGATACCCCAGGTGCAGATCCTGCGCTGCGCCAACATCTAACTCCATCTTGGATCCCTTACTCCATCCATCACTGTTCCCTCCATCTGCTACCTTTTCTGTGGAGCTGCAAAACAAAGTCCTCAAAACAAGCTGTGACAGCACAGTTACGCCTACATTCTGCATGATTTTGGTAGCTCACGGTCTCCACAAAAAAATAAAATGGTGTTCTGAGCTTCTGCCTCTCTCCCAGTTACTGTCCGTGCTCGTCCCCTTCCCATGTTTAAAAATAACCACCGCTGAGGAAAGCCCAGCTGCTGGTGGCAGGATGACTGCTCTACAGGTACAGCTCTTGTGCTGGCCGGGTGAAGCTCCCTTACTTGCGCTCACAGTCTGAGTAACATGGCTTTGCAGTGATTTTTTTTTTTAGTAGTTCTACAGATTATGCTTCTCCAAGCAGCACAGGGCACTGCACTTTCCAAAAGTCTATGGTGAACTCTGTTTTTTCACGCTTCACAAAAGCCAATGTCTTTTCTTGGCTTGAAAAATTCCTCAAGGCTTCACTGCTCACAAAGAGTTGTTTTGTTGTTTGTTGTTGTTGTTTTGTTTTTTTTTTAACTCTCCTACTTCAATGTACAAGAAGCCAAGGAGGAGCGGCTTACTACTTCTCCAGAGCAAGATGCTCCCATGTGAGAACATGTGCTCAGGCTCTATGTCCAGCTCACTAGCACCACAGCAGCCGTGCGTTTCTTGACTGCAGAGATTTCATTTCCTTTGGGAGATGAAGGAAGTTCATCCTCTCCAATTTTTATGACTTCTACTTTGCCCCAGCCAGGCCACTCGCCCCAAAGCTGCTGGTGGGCAGTGCACAGCACGCCCAACGTTGTTCAGCTGGCAGCATGGGAGTCCACGGGTCAGCAGGGCACGGCTGCCCTGCCTCATTCAGCGACATGAAACCCTGCTGGGAACAGCCCCCTCTCCCACACAGCTGGACCGCAACCTGCCCTTTCTCCTCTCCAGAAGCAAAATAGAAAGCGGTATTGTAAAACAGTTTGTAAAATGTAACTCCTTCAACGCAACTTTCTCCTTATAAGATGCTGCATTTCATGTGAAAAATAGAGCAAGCAAAACCCCACAAAACTTAGCCAGCTCTGTCTATAAACTCTGTACCCATGCCGGCAGTACGCACTGCCTGAGGTCATTGCAAGTGGCTGTTGAAGAAAGTCAGTTTTGCCATTTGCTTGCCTGCTCAGTACATATTCCCTCCCCATCCTGCACATTAATGCTTCCCCACCACACTAACAGGAAAGAGGAGAAGGCATATTGATGACTAACAGACCCAACAGCTGGAGAGCATTGAACCCACAGACAGACAGACTACCTAAACCGATTCCCAGCATGGTTCCAGAATGTGAACAGATTCTGAGTCAACAGGTCCCTCTGCAATAGCCCATTACTCATCCATGTGATTTTTAAATCATTAGAGACATCATAGTCAGAGCTGGTGAAGGACCTCAGGATGTCATCCAGGCCACCAGATGATGTTTTCGGATGGCACCACCACCTCTCTGAAGAGTTACATTTCTGTCCTTGTTTTATTTTTTTTCCCCCATCACGGTATCTCCCCTTCTTGAATTCTGCACCCAGAAGTTGACCCTCTCAGGGATCTGTTTGACAGCGGAGCCCTTTCTGAGCAAGATAAATTTGCATTCACCAGGTCACTAATCAGGTTTAAGATCAGCATCCTGCATTAGCATCCACCCCATCTAGTGGAAGATGTCCCTGCCCAAGGGGGGTGCGACTAGATAATCTTTAAGGGTCCCTTAAAGGCCCCTTCCAACTCAAACCACTCCTTACTAATGTATCTAATCAATGTTTGCATTACGACATATAAAGTTAAATATCAACTACATTGCACTTAATTCCATAAAAACAGAAAGAAACTGGGCTGCCTGTGTGTTTCAGTGCACGGGGCACCCACGTGTTAACCCGAACACTGGGTTACAAGTTCCGCAGGGCATTTGGAAAGATTAAGTTCCTACCTCTGTTTCTCACTGCAGGGCTGCACCTTGGGTAGCAGGCTTGAAGAAAATCTCCCAGATGCCCAAGGGTCAGGGGTCACAGTGTCACTGTACTCCAGTGGGAGGGCCAGATGAACACAGGGTTGCCCCACTGAAATCAGGTAAGAAGGGCTGAGCTGATTTCTCCTGAAGCAGCACCAAGGACTGGCACCTCTGGTGACCACTGCACTCTGGTCCTGCACCGAGCTCTCGCGGAAGAGGCAGACAGAGCATCGCTGGAGGCTGAGCTGTGCTCAGGCAGGGGATAAGCCCGAGTTGTTTGGCACTTCGGCACATGCAGCAGCCCCCCTGCCGCCCCTGCTCTCTGTAAGAACTCAGGCTCTTACAGAAGGATTGAGGCAGACATTTAGCTCCTAAATCCAAGGTGTAAATTCCCACATAAGCTCCGAGATACCTAATTTTTCTAGTGCTTGAGTGGCTGTACTTACGTTTTCCCACTTCTTCACAAGAAAACTCAAAAATGGCCTTATTGCTATTCCTAAAGGGGAAGGGGCACACGGGTGGATCAACTCATTCGCCTGGGATTGCCTGGGCAACCTGTGATGCTGCAGGCACCTCCGTGGCCAGCCAGCACCCTCGCTCCGCATCAGGTTTCCTCCCCAGGACAGGAGTTTTTCTGCTAGAAGCCGAGAGACCGAGTCAGAGGAATTGACCTTTCTAAGATAAACACATGCAATGTGAAAGCTGACGAGGCATCCGGCGTGCGGGACAGAAAAGGGCACAGCCCTGTTTCCTGCCACTGCGTACTGGTGCTGTGCCGCTGACCTCCGTGGGGCAGCACCACACGTTATCAGAGAACCCAGTCCTCAGGGAACAGTCACCCAAAATAGCATCCGCGTAAGATCTTACTCCATTTCCACCACGCTCGCTTCAGATTTCCTACTCGCTGTCTCAGCACGTGAATGAGTACGCCTGCTCCGTAGCACGTTTTGCACTGCAGTCCCTAATAATCCTTTGCCATAACATTCAAATAGTTTCCCCGGCGGGGGAGAGGACGGACGGGGATGGACAAGGCGTGCATGGGAAGGCATTAATCTTAGATTAATGGCTCCGGTCAGCTGACCAGATCTGTCACAGAGTATGACTGCAGGGACAAGCAGCACACACCACAAGCATCTCGCAGTACACTGCCAGCCAGTTAAAGTGGAAACGTCTTAACGACTGACTTGCATTTTTCAGGTGCTGAAGTTTGCTAACCTAGTCAGTATGAGTAAGTCAGGGAGATAACGTGCTAATTTCCAAGTCCTCCTTGTCCTTTGGTGCTTTCCTGCACACATCTGAAGGGAGGCAAACAGGCAGGACAGCCCTCCCAGCTCTGCTCCTACATGAGCATCAGGACCTCTGCAGTTCCATGTTTATGCCGTCTGTTTTATGGACTACACTTACACAGCTGTAACTTGCTGTCTGAAGGTCTGGTGGGATTAAGAGAATTTAAGTTTTCTATTCCTTAAATTGTCGTTAACCTCCTCCTTACTCCACTGCCATCTGCATATTATGATCCTTCCTCATCCATCACACTGCCCAGTGCTTTGTTTTGGCCACGCTGTTGCCTTTTTCATTCATCTCCCAATTCACTTCTCCCCCTGCCAAGCCCACTGTGCCTAATTTATCCTCTCCATCCTGGTTGCCTTTCCCCAGCTGCCCTTCTCTGGTGATATCCCAGCAGACTCCCAGCTGCTCCCTTCCCTCCTCTTCCAGCTCCAAACCTCTGCAGCCCTCACCCGGTTACAGGCTGGCTCTCCTATTGAGCCGGGCAGTTTCTGGGGCTCGGGACACCTTGTTGGCTGGACAGCCCGTGGGCCTGGCCCAAGGCGAAGGCTTGGAGGGGCTCTGCTCCAAGCAGCAAGAACAGCTTTGCAGTACCACAAAAACAGCTTCATGCTTTCTGCCCCCAAATGGTGTGACAGAACCGCAGGTCCCAGATGGAGAGGAGAGCCCGGCTGAGCTGAAGCACACCAGCTGATGGTTGATGGGCACAGGATGGGTGGGCAGGAGGTTGAGGCTGCTCTCACACTTGCCAACCCAAGGGCATTGAACACACTGACGAAAAGCACGTGGCACCATGGCGTGGCATGGGACACTGGAGAGGGTGCTGCCTGCCCAGCCAAAGGCCAGGGTGAGTTTATTCATTTTAGTACCAGGCTGCAGCCCAGCAGGACAAGTGTTGTGTATTTTCCCCCCCAGTTCAAGAAAAATCCAAGTTTCTGCTCAGGTGGTTTGGGTTCAGTTCCTCAGTTACATACTTTCCTGAACAAAATAAACAAGTTACCTTAGAGGAATTTTCCAAAGGATCCAGAAACCCAGGACCTGTGGAATTTGGGCACACCTCTATTTTAACTTCTCTACCGTCTGCTGCCCGTGTTCACAACAGCAATACTAATGCTTCCTCCTTTCCCTGCTTCAACACGATTGCCGACACAACGAGCAACTTGGGGCTTTAGGAAGTCACCCCTTATGCAGAGCTACAGCTAGAAAAAAATAATGCATAGACCTAAAGCCCTTTAATATAGAAAAAATTTTGCAACGCATCTTATAACGTGGAGCGCTGCTCACCATACTGGTGCATCCATGTCAGCAGTCACAGCTCTGTTCAGGGAATAACCCCAGGGCAGGGACAGCTGGTCTTGGTGACCTGCTGTGCTGGGGCAGCACCATGCCCACTCACAAGCTCTATCGCCCATCTCTTCACTGCAAGTGTCTCTCCTCATCAGAGTCCTTGATTTACTTGCATTGAGAGCAAATAATATGGCTTTAGATTTTGGGGGGTTTGGGGGTTTTTTTATGCAAGCAATGGCGCTTAGCTGCCTTCAGTTACTAACCGGCAGCAAGACAGGAGGCGATTTCAACAGGACAATACTGTATTCATTTGACCCTCCCACTCAAACACGATGAAAAATTTGGATAAACAATTTCTCCTTTGTCTGTATCTCACAGCCCACCTCACCCTCCTCACACTGAGAGAGAAACAACTGTTTTCCATACAGGGCACAGATTTAGCTAAAACTTGCGGTAAGTGAGAAGTATCCCCAAAGCTCCATCTGCAGGGCTGCCAGCGGGCCAGGGCTGTTCAAAACTTGCTCCAACGGACAAGCTTGGCCAAGCAGCCCCTCCAGACCCCACAGTCGGGTGCACACCTCTTTCCAGTAAACTACACTTTCATTCTCCATTAAGTGTCATGGCAAGTCTTCCCAATTCACCAAGAGTGCCAGCTCACCCGTGCGTTTGAGAGAGCAAATTTTGTGCCAAGTCTCGAATGAGTCGGAGATGCAGCCAGCGAGGGACAAAGACGTTACAAGATCTCTGCAACGCTGGGAAGGTTTACAAAACTTGGAGGTGGGCCTTATTGCAGCTGCACCAATATGGTCAAGAAGTACAAATCCTCAGTTTTTCCCCATAGCACCAATAATCCAAACACCACAGTCATTTACTCATTAAAGGCAAATTAGCAAGACCATTTGGATGACAAGACCGTCCTCAGCCCACGTGTGGTTTCTGGGTGGACTTGCAAGAATTTACCCATCAGACCCAGCAGAGACTGCAGCTGAGCAGAGTGGACCATGCAGGGAGGTTTGTGCCGAGGAGCAGGGAAGGCTGCAAAGTGACCCAAGCCTTTGGAACGGCATGGCAAGGCCTGCACCCAGAGCTCCAGCCCTTCAAAACCCTTCACCCTGCTTTAGGAGGGAACAGGCTGTATGAAGATGCTCCCATCTTGGCACGGCTGCCGAGCAGGGGCCAGGCAGGGCTGGTACCTTAGCAGGGGCCTGTTTCAAGCTGATTAGCAAATCTGAGAAGCAAACTGTAGTTTGTTTAGGGCTTGGCAAAATAGCAGCCTCTAATTAGGAACGTAACTACGGTTTTTGGAGGTCCCTGTATATGCAAGTCGAGCTGCAGCTCTCCTACAGGAGTTCTGAAGAGACGTTTCCCTTCATCCCTCTGGACACTCTCCTGGCTGAGCCCTGCAGAAAGCACACAGGCTCCAGGCAGCTTCCTATTAGCAGAAAGCATGCAAATTCAGTGTGGTGGTTTTGCTCACTGAGAAACCATTGTAACTGCGATTCTTTCAATGACAGGCTTGTAAAATTCACATGCTTGCAGAACAGCATCCAGTGATGATCCACCGTACCTTAAAATGCATTTTTGCCTCTTTTCTTTTTTAATGATATTTTTGTACCAGCATCCTCAGTGGTCTGGATGCATTACAGCCCCTAATAACTCCTTCCAGCAGCGCCGCTCTCCCGCCAAGTCCCTGTGCCCAGTGGGAATGGCCAAGGAGGGAGCATGGTGGTGAAACCATGGGCCCAGTGCTGGGACCCAGCCCCGCAGCGGGGAGAGCCCTGCAAGTCATCCCAAAGCCCAGAAACAGGGATGGAGAAGTCTCTCAGCATGCAGGATCAGGGACTCGGGGATCTTAAGTGCTTCTGTGAATACCTTGGTTTGCCTTCCCCCCTCAGGTTCGAGAGCAAAGCCGACAGCCAGGCATAGCAGTGGAGAGGTCTCTTCTCTGTAATATGCTGCATATTACACACACCAGCTACGTGAATATCCTTAACGCCCTGAAAGCTTGCAATTAGTTTTGTTACTCATTTTCTCCTGGAGTGATTTTAAGGCAGCTCATACCCGTGGAAATTCAGGGCAGGTCTCCCTGAGAGCTACCAGGCACCGGCACCAGTTTTGCTCAGGCTGAACAGGAGCCGCAGGGCTGCATGGGCCCGTCGGCTTCGCTGGGGGAGAGCAAACCTCTCCCAGCATCGCAGGGCATCACTGCCAGCCCCTGCAGGGACCGAGGGAGGATGTGCATGGGCTACTGAGCTGTGCAGCCCCTAACCCAGGAGTGACACTGCCTTACAGTCTCAGCACCACTGTGCACTGCCCGGCACGGCCGGGCCATGCCAGCTCTGTTACACCGCTCTGCCAAAAAGCTCAAGCTCAGATTTTTCAAAGCTCAAATCTCAAAGCTGTTTACTGCCCCTCCGTGACTAACAAACCACTACATGTTGTCTACTGCCAGGCAAGATCCCTCTGCTACTCCAAAACAGATAAATGCATCATCACATCCCTCCTCCTGGTCCCAGAGGCTTTGCCAACACACCAGCCCCGTTTGATGAGGGAAAGGTGCTGAGTTACACGCTGGCGTCTCACCCACACCGTGCCAATCCAGCGCTGCACGCAGAAGCACTGAAACCTTTTTCCATGCTAAGCCATGCTTGCTGGTGCACTTGCAATGGGTTTTGCTTAGCTGATGAAAACGCCACCGTCTCATGACAGTCTCTGGCACAGGTCCTCTTCAGAAACCTGCCCGGGAGCAGCGCCTCACCGCGCACGTGGCAAAGGAGAGGCCCTTTCCAAAGGGGCTTAGCGTCCACCCACCCAGGGCTTCGCAGACGGCTCTCGGCACCTTCTACGATTACCATTTGTAAGGCGCTGATCGCTCCAGCATCCAGTCCCCCCACCGATAACACCAGGGCCAACAAACAGACATAGGCAGGAGATGTTATTCATGCTGGCAAATCCCACTTGACAAGTCAGCCTGACTCTCTGTACGGGCTGCTGCTCCCGGGTCGTCTGCCAAACCAGCGTCAGGCAAATCACATTGCTGTGGCCTGATGAGGAGATGACAAGGGCTCGGGAACCTGCCAAATTTGGGCAGAGCCAAGCCCCCGCTGTGGGCTGCTGGGCCGCAAAGGCCATTCCCCCCCACCTCGGGCAGAGCAGGCGCTGCTCACAACGGCACAAAGCCTGAACTGTGCCGAACGCCGTCCCCCTCCACACCGGGAGCACGGGGCCGTGCGCCTCAGCAGCAGCTGGCTCAGGGCAGCTGCCTTTTATCAGCTTTGCCGGGGAGCGGCCGCTCTGCGCGTGCCTCTGTCCGTCTTGGACAAAAATGGTCAAGGATGCTCCACTGAAAAATCCCCAACCAAGGCAGCTGCAGCAGCCTCCCCATCCAGCCAATGCCGCCAGGCCATAAGCAGCCAGCTCACATTTATTATTCCTCCACCTCTTTAGCTGGTTTTAAGTCAGGAGAGGGGAGTTCATTTCTAAGCAAGGTACCGTGAGGGGTCCCACAGTATTTCTTGGCTAAGGCCAGTCGGACCAAGTGGGAGTCCCACATAAGCAGAAAGGGGCCTTGCCCAGCTGACCAAAGTATGAGAACTCCAACTAATACAAACCCAGAGAACATCCCTGGAGATGAAAACCAGAAACAGAGCCAGGAAACAACAGATCTGAAAATGGTATCAGCCTTCCTGCTTTGGGCCACAACACACCCAGCATACTGGTGGTCAGGAAGGAAGTTTCTGCAGGGATGCTGGTCCAGAAAACACCCCCAGAGCGCCCCGATCCATCTGGCCTGAGGGGCTCCTCAAACCAAACACAAGGCTGACCCCCACAGCTGGGCCCTCGAAGGGGGTAAGAAATCATTCATACCTGCTGCTGGCAGGGAGAGGGGACCCTGCCCCAAGGCTGGGCAGCTCAGCACCTGCCCTGTGGCTCAGGAAAAAGCAGGCGAGAATGACCGGTTTCCTACAGCCCTGCCCATGTCACGGATCTGTGCGACAGCCCTGTTTGGCAGCGGGGAGGAAGAAGGAAACCTACTGGAATCAGGTGTTGCAACCTGCATTTGGGATGTGATATTTTGGCACCTGACACGTCATGGTTTTGTGACTCCCCGGTGGCTGTGGAGCAGGAGCAGTACTTACCCACAGCTGCCCCAGCCACTCCAGACTGGCAATGGGCCTCCGGGTGAAAAGCACCACTGAACGCCCAGGCGCTGCTCTTGGCAGCAGAAGGTGGGTGCCCAGGCACCCAGCTCACCTTCCCCACTGTGCAACTATCCCAGTACAACCCAGTGCCCCCCATAAAGACCCCAGTCTAACTTCTGCCCTGCTTTTCCGGCTGGCAATCCCAAAGCTCTTAGTCTGCCATTAAATTGTGTCACCCCATAATTCAGCCACAGGATGCATGGACTCTGCCTGGCCTTGTACGGAGCCGCTGACGAAGGCAACAACAGGAGTGAGCAATTGTAAAGTGCAGTTACTCATAAACAAAGGCAGCTCTGATGCTGAAAGCAAACACCAGCTGGCATCAAAAACCAACATTAAGAAATGCAGTCAGCAGACCACAAACTGATTCATAGCACACCCAGCACACTTCACTCCTCTCTGACTCCTTACCGTGTAATGAACAACAAAAAGAGTTGGTGAGTCCTGCTTCTAACACAGCAGTGCTTTGGGAAAGCTGCGGGGCAGGAGGAGGGCTCACACCAGCGCTGTGGAAGCACGGCTGAGATGAACCCAGCCAGCACAGGGACGAGGTACAGCGCTGGAGGGGCTTGCGAGGAAGCACAGCCCACCTGGGTCTGTCAGACAGGATGGGGGAAACACGACAACCCCAGCTTGGTTAGACCTCGGTCTTGCTGCAACACACTGCTTCCCAGCCCACACAGGAGTGAGACTGGAGCTCAAACCTGTTACACCTTCGGCGGTACCCTGCAGCCTCAGCTTCAAAATGTGTAAGGCTGCACGCGAGGGTCGCCTGTGTTTGAAACTGAAGCCACTCCATCAAGGTACTGCACAGATCTGCCTTCAGAGGCTATGGGGCAGCATTCCCAAACTGATGTCCTGTGCAAACTCCGAGTTTTCATCACACCTGAGAAACTTCCAGGCAGATTTCTGTCCTGGCAAAAGGACTCCTGTAAAAGATAGGACATACGACATCTCACAGATGTCAGTTCTTGCCACCTTCCTCCTCATTTTTCCTCCTCCATATGTCTACAGAAGCCATTTCCACGTTATGGTGGCTAACAGGGCAATGAACAGACAGCCACTGGTCCCTGTACAGTGGGGCCTGAGCACTTGCCCAGTGACAGGCTCCACCACAGCCCCCTCCTCCTGTCCCCGGGCCAGGAGCCCGTCTGCTTCCCCCACGGACCCACGCCAGCACCTACGCAAGTTCTTCAGCAGCAAAACGCCTTTTCAAAGTATCCATTAGCTACTGGATGAACAGACCCTCTGAGCTGAGGCACAAAACACAACCAGGGAATCTGAAGCTGGCAGAGGAAGACAGAGCCCAAAGCACACGACCTTTGAATGCATCCGGGGCAGCGCACATTAATGCTCTAATACAAACTAAGCAAAAATTAATGGAGATAAAGGAAAAAGCGACTCACTGAAAACCTACTAGACATGCTGAATGTATATACGTATGGAAAATTGCTTCTCTAACAAAAAACTGCTATGAAAACATACGATTTCTATCATTTCAGATTAAATATATATTTTATCAGAGCAATCCATGTCAGTCTGGTACATTAATGCATGTAAGAACTGTGAATTCAGAGTGCAGCCACTACGTCTCAGTCTCTAGACTGATCAGTCGCTGTTGAAGTAACAGATTTTTGCACACAGGCTCAAAGCACCAAAAACCTTAGAACAAAGATGTGAATTGATACCTGCAGAATAAATGCCTAAAAGGTAAATTTAAGACTCTAGCAACATGCAAATTTCTTTGCACTTTCACATTTCAGAAGAACGTATCTGAAATTCCAGCCATTTCAAACAAGTTTGGAGCCCACCACCTGATGAGATGAAATCAAAGCCTCCCTCCTTTTGTGTTAACACAGTTTATGAAGAAAAGGAAAGACTTGGGAAAATATTTACATGACTAATACATACACTTGGATCAAGCATTAATACAGTATGTCTTCTGAGCTTCAGCTACATGATCTTTTATGCAAAAAAATCAGGTAATCTGCAAACATGTCATGCCTTCAAAAATATAAATATTAATGCAGAATTCAGTGCATTTCAGAACTCATTGTTTTGATCGGAATGTGAGGAATGAGTGAGCCAGAAATTCATTTAAGCCAATTAGAGTAAGTAATTGCCATAATGTTGTGGGAAAATGCAGACCATAGCCCTTGCTTGAGGTTGGAATACATACAGAAGCAACTGTCACTGACTTTATAGCTGCAGCAGTCCAGAAGAAACCAAGAACAGAAATTACTCTTCTTGGTAGAGTTAATGAAAGGCTGACATTTGGATTTGAGCAATTTTGAGAAGTTTTGTCTGTAATCTTTTTTCCAAATCAAGTATGCGTAAGAATGCTACACCTTTTTCATTATAAAGCATTAGCATAATTGTAATAAAGGAAGGTTACCTTTACAGAATCCTGCCACGTTTGCTTTTCATTAACAGACATCTAGGCAGGCAGTGCTGTGCTGCTTTGAGAACGAAAGATTAGTCTGGCTTCTCAAAAAAAGCACATCTGTGTATGTTTTTCCAGTCCAAACGGCCCTAAGTGGCAATGGACCAGTTCAGAACCATCTGAACCAGTATACAGAGGAGGAAAAACAGCAACTCCTGAGCCTGCCAGACGCAGCAAATGCCACCTCTGTGCTTCTAGTGCTATAATGGCATCTGTAACATCAAGTGGCTTTCAAGTCTTAGAAAGCATTATCTATGTAAAGAGGCATTAGCATCATCTGCTCCAAAACCATGATTTTTGGAAGGCACCCAGTTCAGCAGCAGCTCAAGACCAGCAAAGGAGCCTATCTGCCTTTCAGACCAGGGGCACTGCCAATGCCATCTCTACGGAGGGACAAAGCATTACTGCTCTGAGGTGTGTCTGTAACAGCGTGGGCTTGCTGGGGATCGACAGCACGGAAGCGTTTGGGGAGCTCAGCACAAGAGCAGTAGGAGGATTCAAGCCTCCAACTCCCAGGGAGGTCTGCTCACGTGGCCAGAGGAAGACAGCAGTCCCAAATCAGGCTGAATAAATTTGCTCAGAACTTAACCCACTAGTTTCTTCCTCTAGCAGCATTACTGGGAGCAAAACAAGGAGTATTTAGCTTTATTGCGTAATGATTTTGACTGACAGCAAGGGAACTAACAAATTTACTCTCCTCATGGTGCTCATTTTTTCTGTTTTATTTCATTTCTATACACCGTGTCCTGTCTTGTCCACTAGTGTTCCAGGGCATGGACTGTTTACTACTAGGTATATCCCTCTAGTGACGGGATTTGCCAGTGATTTGACTTTTGGGGCCTTCTGCGCTGCCTCAAGCAAGACAATTACAACAAATCCAGACCCTAGGATTACTCCAATTCCAAGCTATTTTAGCAGGAATAAGTGAAACTTGATGAGAACAGCATGAACATGATGCCTTTCAAAGCTTCAGTGCCAAACAAATCATCACCTTCTGCAGACACAAAAACCTCTTCTGATGTTTCCATGCCACTGCCTCTGCCTAAAATGATCAAGTAAGGATGGCAGGAATGAGCCTGCTCCAAACCATAAATTGTGCAAAGAGCAGATTTAGTTTTACCCAAATTGCTTTGTCCATTACAATTAAGGAAGTGCCAAGTATTGTCTTAAATGGGATTAGTTATCCTATGTCTTCATTATGCAAATCATCTCCCCTTCGGACAGCAAGCTTTCTATTGTGCATGGTGGCTTTTCCATTGGCAGGAACCATGGAATAGCTCATTGTGAATAACATTTGTTGTTCTTTGGCAATGTTGTCTTTAGCAACACTTTGAAAAGTTTCATTGCTGTGATTCACTCAACCCTAGTGAGGCTCAGTTTGAATTAACTTTTAAAAAAACATATCACACAATATTTACATTAAAACATTTGGTCTATTCTTTCTGGGATTTGTTTTTTTCTTGAAATGTAAGGAAGAGATTATAACATAGGAGTTGCAGATCAAGCAAAAGAAAGAAGATGAAGGGGTGGAAGACTTAGGAAAGCTCTTCTGGAGAACCTGCTGTCTAAAAAGAAACAAACCACCAGCTTTTAAAACAAAAATTAAAATTTAAAAAAGCCATGACAAAGGATGGCAAACCAACCAAATAAATAAATAAAAGGCCACTGTAAACAGATAATAGGTCACCATTAGCTGCAGCTTCCAGGGGTCCAGATGATACAGGGAGCTTGCAAAGAGCCCTCCAGACCCCTTAGCAAAGATAAAGCTTTACCCACAATTACCTGCTTTTCATGATAGAAGATACCAAACACATGTAACTCAGCATGACCTCTATGACATTTGTTAATATGTAAAATAAAAACATAAGGAAAGGTAACAGAAGTCAAAGAGAAGAGGACAAACACCATTTGTGTATGCAATACAAGCCACTGCCGTGCTCACCAACACCAATTTATCATTACCAGGAAGGAGAAATCCCAACACCAGGCACCTCCTGATCTGCAGCAGATGGGATATCTTGTCAAGGAACCCGACATACATCCCTTTCCAAAAGGACGCATGTGAAATTACACCACCACAGGGAAACTCTCTGGCCTTTGGGTCAGGCCACAAAGATTACACAACAGCATCCACCAGAAGAGGAATTTGCAAAACGAGAGTGAAGTCACTATTAAGTCTCTGTCCTCAGGAAAACTTTTAAAAAGGAAAAGATGAAACAAGGAGATTTATAAAGAACTACATTTATTTTTGTTTACAGCAGATATCATAAATAACGCTAAAACAATTTTCACTGTGTGCAAAATACAGAATTTCCATGTGAAAATTTAAATACAGCGTTAAAAACTATTTAATAAAAATATTCAGTTAAGATTATAAAGTAAAATAAAGACAGAAGATTTAGGAGGAGAAGGACAGAATCCTCGCTGGCCAGGAAGAGCTAGGAAGACTCTGCAACAGAGGGTAAAAAAAACACAGCCATGGGAAGTGGTTTGAAATGGCAGACCCTTACATCAGGACCTTCATCTCAAAGCATGCTGAGCTTTGTAACAAAACACTGTAGCCCTGAAATACATAGGAAGTCATGTCCTAACCATTTGTGCAGGAAGTGATGCTTAAAATATGAAGAGGTTCTTGTGTGGGCACAGCGTGGGGACTTTCAAAGCCATCAAGACATTTTAGGATACCCACACAAGTAAATACTGTTGCTTTAGTCATGCACACATACAGGTCAGCAAGATAAGGCCCTACAGCCCTTCTGCATTCCTGGCTGAGGCGTGTGAAATGGGGCAAGCGGCAGAGGATGTTTGGTCCCTCCTGAAAATCGCTGCCTAGATCAATTCCTGCAGGCCCTTCCTTTTGAAAGGAATCCTCAGCCGGGAAGGCTGGGACATGACCACATCAACCAAACCCTTAGCATACTCGCTTGTCAGACTGAGCCCTTGGTTCTTGTTTGGATTCATTTCCCCTTCCACATTATCAACACGTGATTAGGCATGCTGAAACTTGTATAAAAAAAATACATGCCAAATAATCACACAGATTTGTCAAGGAGAGTAGTGGCGATGCCTCATGCAGCAGCACAAATCCATTCAACAGTGGCAAATAGGGCCTAGTTAATTAGTTAAGAAAACAATTCAAACCAAAACATTCTGGTTATATAAGCTTGGCATATTGATATTACAGACTGAAAATAGCATGCACACCTACTGCTGTTAGGCCTGCCTAGTGTGTTACTTGGGGTGGAGGACTGGAAGTTGCGCTTCGGCTACTTTTTCAACAGAATCCTTTTACATTTGTACTTTTCCAGCATGAAAGCAAAGAAGTGCTTGGAAAACACACCGCAGTGCTCAAATGCTGCTTGCTCACCGCATATCTGAGCTGAATGGAAATTTGCTCATCGGGCACTTGAGCTCAGTAGAGATAGGTGTTTACACCAGCCAGGAGAATCAGCTGGCTAATCGTGCCCTGCTGTTACCTTAAATCTTTCCTTCAATACTTGGAAAGAAGTAAGGCTTTAGCTAGTTCTTTTGATTAACAATGTACTTGCCTAACTTACCTTAAAGGCACAAATAAGTGTACATGCACAGACAGAGAAAAACGTTCTGTACAGACAGCGCAGACGTTCCCTTTTCTAGAGCCGTGAACTCAGCAATAGGTTAAATGATCATGCCAAAGCTCGCATCCATTAATATACCAGACACACACAGTTTGCTCCAAAAGTCCTTAAAAATGCACAGCGAAATGCTGTCAAATAACAGTGTTAGTCACACAATTTTGGAACCGGCAAGCAGAAAAAATCACCTGAGAGCAGAAAGGTGTCAGCCAGTGAGCGGGTGCAGCACCGGAATGATGAATTGGACTAAAAGCAATGAGGGAGATTGACAGAGAAGACAGCAGGGAAAAGAACACAGAACTTAACTTGGTTATACAGGAAAGCATCAGAAAGTTTACATAGGCACAAAGAAGAATTGGCCAAAATGAAACTGCCTTTTTTTTTTTTTTTCATTAAATCATGAATGAGGACAAATAGGTATGAATCTTACCAGCAGAATATTAAGATGAAGAGATTAAAAAAAAAAAAAAAATCTACCAATTAGATAGCTACCAATAAAAAACATTCCCAACAGAAGCACCTGCAAATTCCCCAGTGGAATATGCAGTGTAATTAAGATTCCTCAAGAAAACATTTGCATTATGCAACTTCCTGAATTATATTGTGGGAATTTAGGGATTTTATTCCCCATTATATAAATATGTATAAGGCAAATACCATCTTTCAAATTTTTTAATTTAATTTGAATTTTAAACTTTCTACTAGTAAGATTCATTTGCTTTAAATTCTTTGGCCATTAGAGATTTCCAAGTTTCTTTCTGTCCCACCCTTTTCTGTACGCTTACTATGCTCACTCTGCTGAAAAGCAGAAAAACTCCTGCAGTAAGCAGCAGGAGAAAAAAATCAGGAAAAAAAATGTTCCCAAAAACTGTGCCGTTGACAAACTTAAATCAAAATTGATGGCAAGCTACTTTTTAAAACTTTACCACTTAGCAGTTTGCTGTGTTGCAGGAGTAACATGGTAAATCACGCTGCAGATTTTTTTTCTTTTTACGGTGAAACAATTACTATTGTTAGCAATTAAAAATAATAGAGTGTTCCAAAGCAGGGTTTTTTAAATGCTAAAAAAGAGGAACAGATACATTTCTTTACATATATACAGATGCCCACCATGTTACTATAATTGTTGCTGTGTCCAGTCAATTTTCTAGCAAAGTTTTGCCGAATACGTTTCAGCATTAATGGCAATTTATTTCAAATGAATGTTACCTTATACCTACACAATTTTATTCAAGCACTTTTTCAAGTTCTGTGCATGTACTTAATTTTTGCCAAAATACATAAGCATTCTAAAATGTGAAAAGTTTTATCCTCGTATTTAAAAAAAATCAAACTATCTATAAGAAAAATCCAGTTTGTTATTTATTTTAAACAGAAGACACATTTCCTTTTACTACCCAAGAAACAGAACAAATCACCTTTTCCAACATTAGGTTAAAAAAAAAAAAATCAAAAAACTGCCAGCCCATAAGCAGCATGGTCATTTAAGACCACTGAAAAGTGATCCTCAGCTTTGGTATTAACTGAACGTGACATCATTTCCTTTTATTGAAGCCACATACTTTTGCTTAGAAATAAATGCTACATATGCTTTTCATTTTATGCTATACATATTACCGTGTTTATGTATTTACCTGTTTCCTGGTTAACTCCTGAATCTGAACATTTAAGTATTTGAGAGGCAGGGAGCATGTTTACCTCACTGGCTAAGTAGGCTGAAAGTAAAACAGAATTTGGGATGTTGATGTCTCCTTGCTGTTAAATAGCTTGTTTAACCCATCCCGACACCTTCTGATTAAGGTATGCCTTGTTGAGAGACATCTGAAAGAAATGTACTTAATGGCTGCTCCAGATGATAGAATTTCACCTTTCTGCCATCAGCTTTACACATTGAAATGAACGGAATTCCCAACAAAGACGTAATCTCCTTAGAATACATTTGTAGGTTTTTGTTGTTTGTTCTAAATCTGTATTTTTAAAAAATGCCAGAAGACAACGGGAGTGCCTACCCAGAGGCACAACAGCAGTGATTTCAGTTACAGATGAGTGCTTCATAAATTGATACTCCTCCAATCGGCCACCTAATGAGGAAGCCTTGACTTGAAGAATAAGTCAGATCTAATTACACTACTAGTTCCTCAGACCTACAGTTTCAATCACACCTTCACTCAACTAAGATTTGCTCTTCAGATTTATTTAAAAAGTTTAAATAAATTAGTAGTACAGATTATACCCACTATCAACAAAGGATATCTATCACATGTAAGAAATGTAAAAGGCATGATGAGGAGCAATGTGAATTAAGTAAATTTTTTTTTTTTTTTAAAACATACTCATGCAAGTTATAAACCTCCTAACCCAGGGCAAAGATGAAAGCAAGAAAAAAAGGGGTATGCGCCATATTCAGGTTTTAAAACCCAGTCATTTGTCATAAATATTCCCCAAACATCTGAAAGAACACACATTCTTTCTTGGTCTAATGAGAAAAAAAAAAGGGGGTGGGGGGAGGACAGGGAGAAGAATGGTTTTAAAATGTACTATCCCCCTCAATGGTCTGATCACAGGATAAAATGGGGAGTGCAGAAATAGCCTAGAAAATATCCTTCATCTGTCTCCGTGTTCTGGAAATGCATCTGGACGCTGCCCTTCATGCTCTAACATACAGTACATTTTATATTGAAAAGTTTGATTGCACCTCGTTTATATCAGAACGAACCCACCGTTCATTTAAGTCACACATTAAGTTGCAAGAAAAGTAAAAAAAAGAAAAACCACAACCCCCAAAAAATATCCTCAAGAAACTAGTGAGGCTGTTAATTTTGAAAATCTGAAAGGCACAACCGAGCAAGACATGTAGAAGAACTTAAACCCTACAGAACTTTTTCACCCATTCAAGCACATTTTCGAGTGAGAGCTCTGCTTCCTGGTACATATGAGTAAGTACCTCTAGAAGAGCGCAGAGGAATGGCACACCAAGGCTCAAGAGTTCATACAAGTAGGTATAGTTATATGCATTGTCCCTGAAATGGAGATTGGTAGCGTGCAGAAAACCATGCATCCAGTTAGACAGGCGTCTGGGAATGTCAAGCAGATCCCTTGTCACCCGAAGGGGCCAGCTTAGCATGCCCCCAAAGAAGGAAGTCAGGATACCTGGGGACCTGTCCTCTGGACTGCTACCAGTAGACAAAGTGCTTTCTGTGGTGGTCTCTGTGGGTTTGGCTTCCTCTTTCTTCCATGATCCTGTTGCCTCCTTATACAAAGCATTAAAATATGTTAAATATAATTCTAAAAATGGAAAGTCTAGTTTCTGTTACTGTTTTAACATTTTTATATAAATCGTTATTTCCAATTGCTGTTAAGTTCAACTTTATTTAGTACAGGAAAAGCTAATTTCCATTGATAACCAGACTATAAATACACCAAATTCACAGAACCCAGAGATCGTATTTTAGTACTTCTGGACATGAGACATAAAACATCTGACACACTGCTGGGTTTAGTCAGGAAAGGGTTAACTCATCATACACGAAGTATCACACCCTGCTCCAGATAAAGCTGCCCCCACATTTCCTGCATGAGTAATAGAACCAATACGCACCTTTCCCTGGCTCTGTAATGTTGCTCTTCTCTTCCTGTGTTTAGTACTCATTTTGCAGTGCGTGAAATGAGGTTTACAGTAAAATTTACCTACAAGAGAAAAAAATAAATGATATGATATGCATGATCTATACATCTATGGACTGAAACCCCGCCGCTGCATCTATGAAAAGACCAAATCAGGATAATGAATGGTTGGGCAGCAAAAGGAATGGGAAACTTGCCACCAACCGAATAGCTCGGAGCTCTGAATGGGTTTCTTTTACAGTACAGAGATATGCACTTGTATTTAAATTAGGAAGGGTCATTTATCTACCACACAGGTTTAAGATCATTAAACAGCAGAAAAACAAGATGCTATAAATACCAAGTCACGAACCAGCCCAAGACATCAAGCAGCAAAAAGTCAAATAATCAGTTACAAAAGTGTCTGCAGAAGATTCTCTGGACTGCAAAAGAACCACCTTTGGCCTGGAGTCTTTAATCCCCCACAGAAGGAGGTCAGGTTAATAAGCTGAGCTACTCAAATGATTTTGAAATAGCAAGGGAACTTCAATTGAGTCTTATAATTTCCCTCTAAACAAAAACAAAAAGAAAAAAAATGGCAAAAAATAATTTCCCATCTCCAAATCCCAGGCTGTAGGTGGGATTGAGCACCCAGGATCTGAACCTCCCGTTCTGCAGCAGGCTGGAATAAATTATACTGCTGCTTGGCCAGTACTACTGCTTTCAACTCCTGAGCCATAACATCTTGAAAGAAATAACCTGTGTTCCCCTGTAAATCCATGTAAATCTGCCACTATCATGGCTTAACCTGGTAGATCACGTCATTTAATGGCCAGCTATAAATGAGAGGCGAGAATAACTGTGGATTGTTGGAGAAAAGTGACCTTCCCCCATCTTTGTTTGACCTGTGATTGGACAAACTGCATTTTGGTCACTCAACTTATTTTCCAATGAGGATTTCTTCATTTGAAGCTCAGGGCTGTCATAACTGGATTCTTTTAAAGACTAGAACTGCAAGTACAAGGACTCAAAAGATCAGCATGGACACAAACAACATACTTGGCAGACCTCCTCCTGACCAAACCGCTCGGCCAAGTCTTTTTCCCCAGTTCCATTAAAAGCATCAATACACAGACATTTTAAAATATTCTTAAATAGCTCCTACATTACCTTCTTCAACATCAAAGGCATAAATTCCTAAACGGAGCGTTGTAGAACATATTTCACACTTGAAGCACTCCCTATGAAAGAAGTGGCCTTCTGCACTCAGCCGCTCCATAACGTATACCCGTTTTTTGCAGAAATAACAAATGTCACTCCCCCCGATAGACTGAGGAAATTCTTTTCGCAGAGATCCCTGTTAGAAGATAAATATAGAAATGCACATAAAGCTGTTGCACTGCGCACAGATGTAAGTTCTTATTAGGTGAACAGCTGCTTTAGTTGCTCGAAGTTTTACACAGCATCCTCCACACAATTAAAACAAGCATCAGTCAGCTTTGTTATTACTCATTTGTTGCAATTCTGTAGGCTTATGCAGCAATTCATAAATCAGACATTACAAGGCTTTAAGGGGTGAGTTTTCAGCTGGACTTGCATCCAGCTTCTCTCTGGGAGTTCAGCAACATTTCGTGTTTACTCAGGTAAGAGATCGGCATCAGCCCCAAGGGCTCATTTGTCACCCTGCCCCGTGCTGGCTCAGGTGCTCGTCTCACGGCTGAGGGCATCAGTGTTTCTCAGTAGAGGGCAAACCTGGCAGCCCTCGCCAGCCTCGAACAACAGCCATGCACTTGGAGCTAAGAAAAGACACCCTGAAGTCTCGGTTCATACACACTCCAGAGGAAAGTGTAGGATTGTGCTTTAAGCTCCAGGAAGAAAAACTGACAGTCTTTGATGCTGGTGTCTGAACTACCATTTACACCGCCGCAGACGTGCATCCCTTCTCAGCCATGTTCCCCTTGAGACTACGGCCCAAACTGCGGCTCAGTTTGTTTTAAAAATCAATTTAATTCCTACCACAGGTATTCAGAATACTTTCAACCATTGGACTTTAAAATATGATCAATATTAACAATTAATTGAAACTATTTTGAAAGTTTCTGTTGAATTTGGGCTGGCAATTAACATTCTTTAATTGCCACAAAGCTCATCCTCTATGGATATACATGCAGAAGGTACAGAAAAATAATTCATAAATGGATCTATGGCATCTATGCCTTGGGGCTTCCCTTTTCTTATTAGGGGCAGGTATGAGGATCTTACTTTGCATTATTGAACTTAGCTATAGGTCGGTACAGATGTGCATCCTGTCTCTACCAGAGCCACCACCATCTCCCTCCCCTTCCATCATCCCCGCTGCCATAGGAGAGGTACCACACATGGGACAGAGGAGGCTTGGCAGAGTTCAGGCTCATCCAGACAGCAGCAGACAGACCACACAACTCATCTCTAATTTGCCAGCAAAAGAAGGCCTCGGAACAACTTTTTTTTAATGTGAAGTGCAAGACACAATTGTTACTGTCACACTGTCTTGTTAATGTCTTGCTTAAAAGTTGAGAAACCTATTCCACAACTGCCATTAGTAATCCATTTTGCTGTGATGGATTGTTTCAGAGCAAGAAACTTTCCAAACGAACAACCATGCAAATGGAAAAATATACAGATGGATTTTTAAGAAGATGATGTTAATAGAAGAGATAGTTGCAATGAAGCAGAAGCAACTGGGTTTAGTGCTAGCTAATAAGTGTCATCACCACAACACAACACCTTACTTCGCTTCCCAATACCTGACAGCTCTGAGCAGTGGAGGCAGAAGATGGAGAATGAGGAATGGGGCAAGAACCTGTAGCTCTGTCCAGAGACTGCTTCTGAATTCAACACAGAACAGTGTCAGAGTTTAAAAACAGCTCTCTCCAAAATGAGGCATGGTGATTCAGCATTTCAGCATTAAAAATAACTGCAGAAACATGCACTGTGCAAAACTTTCTTTAGAAGCCACCCTGATTAATAAATGTCTTCTATTACTAATTGTACCACTAATTACATTTAATAAAAGCCTCTTGAAGTTTTAATGCACACAGACAAGTAATGAAAGTATAAATAGAAGACACTGTGAGCAATGTTTCGAGCATATCCACACATCAACATATATTGCCAATATGCACGATTCCTTAATAGGCATTTGACTAAGACTGTTCATAACACTTAAAAGTGCTCCACATCCAGGGTCTTAAGCCACAATGACGTTCTAGAAACATCATTCTTAAGTCAAGTTACTGTTTCTTTGTGGGTTTAGTCTTACCAGTTCAAGGGGGGGAAGCTGTGGCTTGGGTCTGTGATCACTCACATACAGATTGACAAGAACTTCAGCCACAGCTCCAATTGCACGTGAGACCTTCCCTACAGTCATCTAACCAGGAAAGGGGAGAAGATGAAGAACAGAAGGAAGAGCTTTAGTTATTCTTGAAAATTAATTTAATGAGAAAAGGATAAGAATGTTTTGAAAACATGCAAGCAATGATAAAGAGTGGCTAGGATAAAGAGGAAAGGCAAAGTCTGGCAGAGCAAAGGCATTCATGCACGATCAGTGTGGTCCAGCTGGCAGCCACAGAAGGCTTCCATGCATCCCAAATGCTTCTCCCTGCAGATGATGGAGAAATAGCTGCTGGGAGGAAATGCTGCTCCCACAGCACAAGGCCTCCTGCCAAGTCCATAAAGAGGCTGAGCTGGGAGCTACTGCTTGGCTATCAGGGTTGGACCATTCTGATAGATTAATAAAACCAATAGGTTCACTTCGGCTTCTTCAGGCTTCATTGTCCTATGTCAGAACAGCGGGTGGGGACTAAATGTCACATTAATGGATCACAAACTGTGGCATTTCAGGAAACTTTCTATGAAAACATATTAGAAGTCCCGCGTGGAAACGTTCTGTTGATGCTCACAGAGCAACCATTTTCTCTCTCTCCCCAGCGACTCATGTTAATGCCAGGAAAATTGGAGAAACTGCACTCCTGAAAGGAAGACTTCCTTAACCTGCTTCATCACACTGTTGCAGCCGTGAATATTAGGCTGCTTCTAACCAAATTTATCAAGTAGACAGGCCTGCAAGGAGACTGCAGCTCCTCAGGCTGTGGCTCCATATGCACCACAGCCAGATCACTGACTGCATGGTCCAGGCTTCCTTGCACAAACACGTCTGGGGACTGTAAAAGAGGAAAGGGGTGTGTGTGCCTGTGTGCGTCTGTGTGTGACTGGCAGGCAGGTAGGTACTCCAGTCCTCTATTCCTGGAAAAAACAGTCTATGAAGACTTCATAGACAATATTTTCTACCCTAAATCAAATATCCTATAGTGATTTTGAGTTTTAGAGTCAATATGAGATTCTCCAACCTCTCTGGTGGCAAAGGCATCAAGGACCATCCTGGTATGGCCAGGGATATAATACTCTGAATGTGAGTCCTCTGAAGCCAGAACATTTCTTTTTCCTAGAGGATTCATGATCTCATATCTTCTGCTCCATTTGCCTCCCAAACAGCCCAAATTTTAAGTCCCATGCTTCTCAGTGAAGTGATTTTTCATTTTTACTCGTTTTAAAATATCAGAAAGTTACCATGAAGAAAGGGAAAAAAAAAAAAAGCAATAGTATTCATGATACTTTAATTTTAAAGCATTTTCTATCAAGCTTAAAATCAACTATAATGCACTGTGGATGTGTTTTCAAAAGACTTCCTCCTCAAATTCTGCACCTCTGAATATGCTGAGCAACATTTAGGCCACATACAGCTCATTACCCATGAGCTCCTAGGTAAGGAGCACTCAAAGTCAGTTGAAGCAGAACGTTTACCTTGAACTAGTTAAACACGGGAGCAATCAGTTAAACAACGTTATGCCTGAAGTGCAAGTAGTTGAATTTCAGGAAAAGTATCCTTGAGCCTGAACTACACCTTGTGATTCATCAGGTTGGTTGATTTCTGTTCTCCACCCATTGGAGCAATCTGTGTCAACATTAAAGCAGTCAAAGCAAGAAAACTGCATGTTTGTACATACTTTACAAAATGTTATTAAAAGGAAACGTTCTTGTAATGAATGTGAATTAACATTCCGTGTAAAAGTAAATGGGATTTCAAGTTAATCTAGCAACCAAAAATTGCTGCCTGCCCTGGTCTCCTAAACAGCAACCACCAAGACAAACATTGTTCCTACTCACCAGTGGGGAGGGTAGGAAGCAAGTGGACTTGAGGCCTGATTAGATCTCATTTCAGAGAAACTGTTTAATAAGGACATATTACTGGGTGAAGATCCCTACTGGTTCTCCTTGCTGTGGGTAGTCAAAAGGAGGTCAGTTTGCTACAGCCTTGGTACTGCAGCTTTCAGATGCCTTGCAGGGGGACCTAGATAGATTGGAGCATTGAGCAATGAATTTAACAAGTCCAAGTGCCAGATTCTGCGCCTAGGACAGATTAACGCCAGGCACAAGTATAAATGGGGAGAGGAGTGGCTGGCAAGCAGCCCTGCAGGAAGGGATCTGGGGGTGCTGGCTGAGAGCAGCTCAAGAGCCAGCGGGGAGCCCTGGTAGCCGGGGGGCAAACCACATCCTGAGGGGCATCACTCACAGCATGACCAGCCAGGCAAAAGAGGGGATTATCCCGCTGTACTCAGTGTTGCTGCAGCCTCACCCTGAGCACCAGGTGCAGTTCTGGGCCCCACAATTTAAGAAGGATGTGAAAGTCCTTGACTGCATCCACAGCAGAGCACAAAGCTGGTGAAAGGGCTGGAAGGAATCTCCCATGAGGAGTGGCTAAGGAATCTGGGCTTGTCTAATTTGGAGAAAAGGGGGCTGAGGGGTGACCTCCTTGCTCTCTACAACTTCCAGAGGAGGGGAAGTGGAGAGGGAGGTGCTGATCTCTTTCTCTCTGGTATCCAGTGATAGGATACGTGGGACTGATTCAAAGCTGCACCAGGGGAGGGTTAGACTAGACGTTAAGAAGCGTTTCTTTACAGACAGCGTGGTCAAACACTGGAATGGGCTTCCTAGAGAGGTGGTCAATTCACCAGACTTGCCAGTGTTTAAGAGGACAATGTGTGTAATGACATGCTTTAAATTTCGGTGAGCCCTGAACTGGTCAGGCAATTGGACTAGATGTTCATTGTAGGTCCCTGCCAACTGAAATATAACATTCTGTTCTATTGCCATTCAATCACAAGAAATAAATATCAGGGCAGGACGAGAATCCACCGGGGCAGCCCTAAGAGCACCTGCCACCATCAGAAACCACAGAGTATGGGAGGGACAGGGCACACAAGGGCAGTGCTGCCCTGCAAGGCTCGTGGCTTCTGCCCTCATTGTACAGCACAAATACCGAGCAACCCTGTGCCGTCTCTAAACCTCACCTTGCTTATGGACAAGGACTTCAATAACATCCTCACCTGTTTAGTTGTCTAAGTGCAATCAACTCCAGTTGCAGGAGAGAGGGTCTGACCCCAAATCTACACACATTCCTTGAGAAAACCTGTCAGCTCTTACAGGGCCTAGCTTTGGTCAACAGCACACAGATCTCTGCCTGCCTGATGCTGCTCAGGTACGCTAAACTTGGTATGCACAATCATAGGTTTTATATTTTGCTCACACACTTACTACCCTTGAGGCTGCAGGCGTACGTGAAGTCCCACACACGCATGCAATTTTGTAGTGCCGGGGTCACTGTGTTAACAGGCTACTGCTCACCATTCAGGCAGGTTCAGACCAGTAGCTTTAAATCATTTGTTGGAAAGGAATCTTAAAGGGTTACCTTACATGGTAGATTTCAGGAAACAACCAAAAAAACAACTAAAAACCCGCAACTGTTTGCGATTTACTAAGACTATTGACCTCTCAATGACATGTTGCCAAAGCTTTTCAGCGGGTTTGTCAGGGTGGTTATTAATGTGGGAAGAGAAAGCTGCCTTCTGTATTTCCCTGTGCTATTAATTATAACACCACAGCCAACCTGAGTAGTATTTTCATAAAACAAAGGTTTTCATGGTCTTATTTTGCTCTGAGGGTGATTTATTTATTTTTGGTACTGCTTGCTACATATATTTTACCTCTGAGATAAACAACTTTTGAGTAATAAGTTACTGTGTGTAGGAAACACCCAAGCCATGCTTTACTGCTGGTAATTAGAGTCAGGTCACTGAAGGCAAGTAGTTGGTCCAAACTCTGCAGGCAGCAAAGCCTACTGATTGCAACATCTTCATAGGTCTTATGAAGTACTGTGTGGATTCACTCATACAAAGCTCAGATCAACGCCGTTTTCTGAAGCTCAGTCCAACTTTAAACATTAAACAGGAATAACCAAAGCCCAGCCTGTAATAGAGTATTGGTTCATTCATAATTCTACCTATGTGAATTCTGACAGCTAATTAAAGCTAGAAGGTAGTTTTAATTATTACTGGCAACTTGTGTATAGTGTCATATAGAAGTTAATTCTCAATAAGTTGTAATGACTGTATGGCTTTAGAAGAACCAATATGCTTCCATAGCCTTCCTTTCAAGTGCTCCTTTCAGGACTGAGGCTTAATAACAGGCTTCTGTAATAAGACAGGATGATCTCTTAGCCACTGTTTTCAATATATATGCCACCATAACTAACACTGTTCCAATGCAAATTCAGCAGATGGATCGCCATGTCTGACAACAATCCCAGTACTCACTTGAAATGAAAATGACAGTACTATTTAAAGGATGGGAGGGTGCTGATATTTATAGGTCATATCTCAGAAAGTCTTACAAAACGCAAGAGACTTCTATTACCTTCTGGTTTTCTGGTGGGAAAAAGCAGAAACACTGACATGAAGGAGCTCTTTCTGTTGGCTTACCAGTCCTGAGGCCCTTTTTCATACTGAAGTCTGGGCTCACCTAGTGATATCTCTCAGAACAGAGGGCAGAAATACAAATTCTGAGTCCTATAGCCTTACACTCAACACAAACACAGGCAACTACTGGTACATATTCACAGCAGATACACCCAAACATATTGTTAAATTGTCATGTACTTGAAAATGTACACTGTACACCTGAAATATTATCAAATTTTATTTCTATAGTGCTGCACATTTAGCCCACTTTTCACAGAGTATGATAAAATTTTCATGTTCTGAAAAGTGTGCAATCTTCAAAGATAAGACACGGGGACAATTATTTAACCATGGAAGGTCATGATTGCTTTTAAGGAAACTTTTAAGGAAATCAAGGCTGCAAGTATATGATCCCTGAAGATTTGATACTCTTACAGTAGAAGAGCAGTAAAAAATCTGTTTCTGGAAAATTTTTGCTTGAGAAATAACAAACTATAAGCCAAAACACAGCCTGTGTAACTTGAAGAGGAACAGAAGGTAAGTTGCCAAAGAGAGGTAAAGCTAAAGTAACAGGGGTATTAGAGGACTGAATCAAGCTCACAGCACATGAATAGTATAGAGAAAAAAGTCTTGCACATCTACTAACACCTCATCAGGACATGACCAATGAAAGTAATGGTCCTGGACATAGGTCCAAAGGGCCATTGAGTCCATCCCCTGTCCCCAGGGCAGGATCCATTTCACTCATGTAAAGTAAATGCACATTGACATAACCTGCACCAAAAGGTGTCCATGCTGCAGACTGCAGCCCCCCTCCCCCAGCACCCTATTCCTTACAATTCAAGGGTCCCCTATCCCCAACCCCAAGCCTGACCCAAGTCTTCATTTCCATGGAGACCATCCATCACCCCTTACTGTGCCGATGGTGGGAATGGAAGACAGTTACCCTCCCCTTCTCTGCATCAGCTTTGTGCAGACACCATGGCTGACCGACTCTGTCTAACCCCTTCACTTCCTCTCAGCTACCCCTGTAGCAAGGGCAGTGCCAACAAAGTCACTTGTACTCACTGGTAACCCTGGAAAGGAAACTCAAAGGGGTTTTTTTTAAACCTACTTAGTATCTTTCCTATTAAAATATCTACAGTAATCCAGCATCACTTGGGGTTCATTTGGATCAGCCTTTTATTACCACATCTGCCTCAAAGAGGAGGGAAGTAAAAGTTTGTCTGTTTGTTATCAGACTGGCCATTTAAAAATTCTCAAATATGCCGTGCCAAATGCACCGTATTTAGACCTACGTAATGCATAGTGTGTAAGAGGACCTGAGCCTGTGCAAGCCCATGCAGCAGTATACTAGGCATCAAGATGTTCATGCATGCAGATCTGCCAAAGAATACGTGGCGTCCTACCTAACCAGCCAAATACTTACCAAATGAGATCAATGTGTAATTATTGTGCTGGTGACAGAACATGATTTTTTTGTCTCAGCTGTACTGCATTCTGCCACTCACTACCTCTGGAGAGAGCACTTTGCAGTTGAAGCAAACTCAGCCTGAGTGAAATCATGTCACAACGAACTATCGTTACACCATTTAAATACAATGACAAAGTAATAAAAGGCTGTGGGTGCACTTTAAACAAAATGCAACTGAATTAAAATACAAAAAAATGATTGCTCAGGGCAAATGTTCTCTAAGAAAAAATTCTAAAACCCTAAAAAGGGTTGTTTACATAGCCTGGGTTTTTGTAGTTCTCACTGCAGTGTCACAACAGCTCTCCAAATCAAATAAGCAACAGACCACAGTATTTTGGAAACTATTACTTAGTTTAAAACACCTATAGGTGCTATACCTCCTAGGTCATAAAAAGTCAGAGGTAAACCCTGGCATAGGAATTATTTTGAAGCTGAAGGGAATTAGGGGATTACTGCAGTAAGGCACCTGCTGGGTTTGCAGTATCTTTGAAGGGCTGTGTAGCCTATATTTTCCTGGGAATGCGAGGAAGGGTGCCTTTTCAACACAGCTCTACCTCAATCGAGGAAACAGCACGTCAGCTCAGTATCTACCTGCTCAGCTACTGCTGAGGCTGTGAGCCTGACTTCCAACCAGCAGCAATAATATGGTGCAAAATAACCTAAAAAGGTCAAGATCATTCCACTAAATGATCCTGCTGAAAACTCACCAGCCGGCAAATTACCTTCAGCTGTGGCTTACCTGAAGTTGGGCAATACTCAGGAGTATTTCACAAAACTACTGTCAAACACAACAAATGCAGGCAGAATGCTTTGCTCCTCCCTCACAGCAAATTGAGGCGGTACCCAACTTTGTCAAATAGCACTTCTTACTCGTGCCAGGCAGCAAAGCCACCAGCATCTTCAATAATTCTAGAAACTTAATGTTTCCACCCTTACTTCCACACTAACCCTACTCAATTCTGCAGTGTTCCCAGAATGCTGCTACATAATCTGTGGGTGACAGAAAGGGAACCCAGGCCTCTGCCTGCCCTGAAAAGGTGAAAAATATCAAACTCTCCCAATGAAAATCCTACTAAAACAAGCAGAGTTAGAAGCCAACGTCATCGTACCTTGCACAGATAAAAGCACAGCCCACTGAACATCAGGAGAAGTAGTAAGATCTGAATATCTCGGATTCAATTGTTATCTAATCACTTTCATTCAGAGTACCCATGTTTCCTCTCTGTAAATTTGCTGCTACAAGAACTGTATTGTAGCAATTAATGCGTAGAAGCAAGTTTAAAGTCCAAATAAGTAAAAAAGCAAAACCAACAATAAAGTCTGCCTGTATCGACAAGTGCTCCTACAATGCTAAAGACATGTTCTCTAGTTAAAATAACTGTTACTGTGCAGGTTCTTCCCTTCAGTCCAGATGGATATTCTATGAAAAGAAACACAACTGACACCCAAGAACAACTCACTGAACCCATAACATCCCGTTAGCTACACTGCGAAGCTCTTTCTCTGCTAGGCATGTCTGTGGTATTATCCAACAACAGAATATTTAAAATAAGCAATGCAAAATTTTCAGAATGGAAGCAAAAATTATCGTAACTATTTTCTTTGTTCTTCAGCTTTATACCTGAACTATTTTTAATGATGACTTTCCTCTTACAAACATGCAGAATTAACGACAGTGAACAAAGTAAAGTTTGGTTCACATGTGAAATACAGCCTACACAACAGATCTGCTGGCAGTGCCTTCCATCCAAGCCATTGCTCAAGCAGCTATAGCACAAGTTTGGATTTTAGAGGAAAAATCTGTTAATAAAGTACCTGTCTAGAAGGAACAGCAGGGGAAGCTGAACCGACAGACGATGAAGAGGCAGCAGCAGCTGAATCATGAGGTTGAGGGCAAGAGGGAGTTGGGGGCTGAGAATGGGATAAGCCTTTAGTAGGTAGCTTATTCTGTGTAGAGCAGAAACAGGAGAGTTATCCAAGAGACAGTGACATTAGCACAGGTTAAGAGAATAATTTCGGAGTCATGCATAAATAAAAGAGAAAGATAACTACTACAATTCTGCTCTTTCCTCTACTTCTGTACAGTGAAGAGCCATGGAAATCATCATGGTAAGCCCCCCACAGCAAGTGATATCATTTTTCTCAGTTTTCTTATTAAAAATATTTATGGTGGGCAATAAGGTAAGATAGTGCTGGTAGGAGGCATCACAAAACGTAAGAAATGCCAGATTGCACTGACTAAGAGCTAGTGTTCACCAATTCATTAAAAACTGTGAGCTACCAGCATATGCTCAAGCACAACACACGGTTTAATCTGACACATTTCTCTTGAGCTACAGTACTCTGGCTAGCTTTATGATTTAGATTGTGGTTTACCTCAATTAAATTATGTAATAACATTTAAACAAAGATTTTTACTGTGGATTCAGTGGAATCCACATCACTTTTCAGATCTACCCAGGATGAAAGTTAAAAATAAAACCACTGCAATTTTTTGCCTGCATCAACAGTTTTAAGTCTTCTAACTCAGCACTTCTTCAGGTGCAAAACATAATATTCACCTTTGGAAACTCCATGTATCCAAACATTGAAGCAAGGTGTGCTGCTTTCTCTTTAATGTTCTTTTTATGGAATTCCCTATTTGCTAAGGTCTGAGCTCTTTTCTGCAATAAGAGCCGGGGAAGGAAAGCCAAGAAAAGAAAGACAGAGAGATTTCAGTTAATGTCACATACATCATCAGAATACAGCAAGTTTGTAGAAAGATTTTTGATTATCTTAGTATAACCTACAGTCAACAGAGAAGAAGCTAGCATATCCAGGAAAATACAGTATACAGACTGACATATGCGGTTGAGAGACAGAAAGGAAAAGAAATTGCTTGTCACCTGTTTCATTTTTTCCTCCAGGTGCTGAAGACGCTCAAGCACTCCAGAAAGTACAAATGCAGCAGAACAGGCAGATGCGAGATTTTCAGAGGTTTCTGACAGACTGGGCTGGGTATCTGTTTTTTGTACAGTCTTTGCTCTCCTGGCCATATGATCAGAACCATTTAAAGATTGTCTGGGTTCCCTGACCTCGTGATCACTCCTAGCTACCACCTGAAACTGGGAAACACTTGAAGTGAAAAAAAATCTGCTTTCTGCACTACCATGCAGTATATGCAGCTTTTAAGGATGGTTCCGAAAGCACAGCACAGTCATGCACAAAACTAGAAATAAAATGTTCTGACATCACTCTTTACACACTATCTACTGCATCTCTGATGCTTGTGTCCATGCACTGAAATAAATCAGTCTTACATAGCTTATGCAGGTCTTGACATCCTTTTCTAGGTTGGTGTCAGTTGTTATGACTAACCCCAGATAGAATCAGTGCAGAACACCATGACACTGCACCTTCTTCTAGAGCTTTAGCAAAGGTTTTGGGGTTTGTTTGGGTTTTTTTAGCATCACATCTGCCTGAAATTAAGCTTACAATCAAATTTTAAGAATATCAACATTAGGTTCTTGGCATAACTGTAGATCTAGTCTGACCCAAGTCAAGCTGTAATGAATTTCAGATTTAAAACATTTTTTTGAGAAGTTCAGAATAGGTCTCTTAATTTGAATCTTCATATAAAATAGCTTTTGAAGTAAATGAAACATTTGAACCAGTCAAGCTTTATCAAATTCAGTCTTAAAAATTACCTTCCACTTGGCCTTTCCATGAGTTTTCTACTTCATCCTATCTGTCCAATTGAAATAAATATACAGATTTTCCATATTTCTCAGAAATAAAATTAAAAAAACTAATGCAAATCAACTTGCAGTGTGCTCCTGATGTTTCAGGATAGCACACCTGCCTTTAAAACAACAATTCTCAACCTGATGAAGAATGTCGATTCATAAACAAGTTGATCTGCAGATTTCCATATGCAATGCAGATCTCATTTCCCTGCAGACTGCTCTTGAAATACCACTACAGGATATTGACATGAGATTGCTTTCACTGGAAGTACTAAGAGAAAAATTTAGACCATGTATTAAAAAAATTGTGTCCCATGCATATGATGCTGCAAAAAGAACTTTCAGCAGAGATTCTTATCATAAGTTGACTTAAAGAAATTAAAAAAAACAGGGCATCAATACCAGCTTTTCAATGCTCAAGCTTTTATCTTAGACAGTTTTGCCAGGTTACTCGGAGTGGAAAACTGCCTTTGCCAACAGCCCAAAGCACCGAGTACATGCACAGACAAATTTTCAGGTACTGCCGTAGTTTTCTCACATGTTAAATGTAGCTATGTCATTATATTTATACAGTTTAGAGTCTAGATGTGGTAACACTGAGTTTTTACCACACAGTTACTAATTTTTCAAATAGTTTTCTCATCTGGTCAAGCAGGTGTAAAATAGCCCGAAGTTTAATGTGGTTTTCACAATTCTCAGCTAAATATATTTGTTAACTCTGCCGATTACATCCAAATATTGTTTTACATATTTTTATATATATATATATATATATGTAGTTACACAACAACATTGAGTTCCCAGCAGTAAGAGCATTGGTGTGCTTGTCAGATGTTACCCATATGACTTCCTACCTGCCTTTTCGGTTGAGGTGGAAGAAGACTTGGATCCTTAGGTTTAGCAAAGCGAGGATTAACAGGAGGGTCAGAAGAGAGTAGGGCTGGTCTATCTATTAGCTCCTTGTTAAGCATTTTTAAAATCATAAAGACAGAGTGGGGAAAAAAAAGGAAGACAGTAAATAGGATTCAAAGACCTTTTGAGGCAGAAAGAAATAAAAACTGCTTTTAAAGACACATTACGATGGGTCTTAACAACATGTTTTGCAGATTTTTGTCACCTGCCCATTTTAGTAGTCCCTTCTACTGTCAAATATATATTTAAAATACAGCACATTCAGTATTCTTTAAGAGAGGTTATGATCAAAAGGTAACGCATCGAGACATCCTTCAACATGGCCAAGCAAACCTCTGCACACGTATCGCACACAGAATGCTCAGGGCGTTGACAAGTAGCCCAGCAGAGTGCAAACAACAGTGGCTGACAGACTGAGAAAGTCACTTGACATCTATAAAGCCTACCCTTCTGGAGGAATTAAATATGTAAATAAACAAATGGATACAAGCACAAAGGATTAAGAAAGCCACCACCCTTGACAGAACCTCCCCACCTTGCTCATCGTTCCTTCAGATCTTTTAGGTGATGGATCTGAACTCAGCTGACTCAAGCGATCTCACTGACTAAAGTGTGATTTTGAGCTTATCATCCTTACCTTGACAGCATGGGATTATTTTTAAAACACCACCAGTCACACTAACATAATACCATAAAAATGCTGAGGAATGTACAAATATATTCCATTATGCCTACTTTAGGAATCGAAATGGCAGCCGGACACATGTTGTAAAAGATTAGGTTCCAGTCTTATGCTTTCTAAATTTTCCACAAAGATAAGATTCCACTGGATATGTAGTGTCCATTATTCATAGGGTAAGAAAAAAAAGTCCTTCTGCAATACCATATGTAGACTTCCACACAAAGCAAAAAGTTCTACAGAGTGGCTTACAAGAGATTACTAGACACTGCAATTCTACTATACTTTATTAATCTAACAGATATTAATACATTATATTACTATGCATAGTCAATCTGTATTAGTCATATTTGTTTGCTAAATATTGAGAAGAATACTTTTCATTTGCATAATGTATAAAAAAAGGCAACCCACTTCAAAACACATAATATCCGTTTTTTCCCTTGGAAATCTGCATCACGTTCACAAGGAGGAACTACAGTTTAATTTCAGGGATTACTTTAGTGTTCATCTATGACCTACCTGCCTCCGAAAAACTGTATTTGGAGCATTCTCTTCAAACTTTGCCAACAACTGAGTTGCCATTGATTTAACTTTGTTCTGGTTCACTCCTTCTCTGCTATTGCTCTGTTCTTTCCCAGCATTTGTCCCTTGGCTTGAAAAGCCTGAAGTCTGCAAGGAAACAACAAACACTGGTTTTCTTGAGTTTACCTACAACATTCATGAAGAGAGAAAATGAGAGAGATAACATCTTTATCAGCAAAGGGTGAAAGGAAATAAGAGTCTGCAGTGTATTAAAATTCACACTGCTTATCATGCAAAAGTCACAAAAAAAATATTTCCTTTGGCCCCAGGGTACAGTAAAAAGGTTAACGGTGCTGGTGATGATAAAGCAGAGTCAAAGCTAACTAATCAGTTAGGGGCTAGGAACCAAGCTGCAATGCAAACTCTTCAAACAAAAAATTGTTTAAATACTGGTCTGGGAAAAAGGAAAATAACAAAAGCAACCCAATACCTTAAATGTTCTTAGATTGGAAATAAAACTAGTGCAATTTAGGCAATGCTCTCCTCCCTACCAAACAATTTAAATAAATTTAGGTCTTCTTTAGTGCACACCACAATAGATTAAAGGTTTTAAGGGAAGAGGCTTTTTGTTCCCACCAAGCACAAGAAAGTAATCCTACCCCTCCCCAACTCCCACTGCTCCCTAAGCTTTGGTGCTCATCAAGGAGCTGGATATTGTGGTCACCACAGAACACCAACCTCCTCGAAGACACCAAAAAGACCCTTTCGACGTCTTTTGTTAGTCTCATTTTCTTCCGTCTTTCCTTCCACCTGAAATAGTAAAGCCAAAACAAGTGCTATGGATTACTGCAGCAGTTATCCGATTCACCCAAGCAGTTCCTCCCAAGATATTAACCTTCATAACCAGGCAAGCATGGTCTGGCCTGTGTTAAACAAGACCAGTGCAGGTGAGCAGTGCCAGCATGCAGGGGTCCTCATTGCCCAGCACGCCTGGAGAGGGCCCCAGCTCAGCAGGATGGCTACTCGCTTCAGGAGCACAGTGGCCCTCCTGGCAGTCAGCACGTAGGTGAAAGCTGCCCTGTAACCCCTGGCTGAGAGTTCTCGCTGGACTCAGATGGGTGAAAATACATGCTTGTACACTGTTGGACAATGCTGCTGTTTGCTTTTCCCCTCTTTCAGTACTGAAGAATTTGGAATTCATAAAGCACTAGCACATCCTTGAAGAAAAGGCATTACAGTGATTCTGCAAATTTTAATTTAGATTACACTATTTCCAGATAAGTAACAACATCCAGAAACCCCTCACTCTTTCATTATAGTCTCCACATCTCTTCGAACCCAGATAACTGTATGAAGACCATGTATTCATAGTGCAGACATATCCCCTTTTTGGAGCAATTATTTTCTTCCTTAAAGGTCTGTCTGCCCTGTAAAGTTCATTTCCCTGACTATGGCTTTACATCACTGTACTTAAAGCAAACAAAATGCCTATTTTGTTCTCAAGCTACGCGCATATTTATTACTTATACTGAACTAGAGATAACACAAATAATAAATAATACTTAATACTCAGTCCACATGAACTGGCAAAACTGTCAACGCTTAAAAATTTTTTATCAGTTCTTATTAAATTCAGTTTTGAAGATTTGGTACACTGGAGTGGGTTTTTTTTTTGTCTGACAAATGTCACGTTAGGTTATACTTTATGAACAATAAACTACATTCCATATATTTACATTTGCCCACGCTATAACTTTGTGATTGCTCAGCCAATTCAAAAAAAACCCCAAAGAATAAAGAGAGAAAGATCAAAGAATACAGGCTTCCTTTTTTACATATACACTGTTTGTAATAACTCATTATGCAGTGAATTGAAGCAACCCCAAACAACTTCTGGGCAAACACCAAAAGAATCAGATGACAATATTTTGATTACTTTGTACGCTTTGGTACATTGTCTTTCAAGCACCAGCTCTCAGCACCCTAGCTGTACACAACCTATAGTCATTAGTCTACCAAGGAAGAGCGAACATAACACAGTGTATTCTGCATGATAATCTGTACCACATAAAAGCAGAATTTGCCTAAGTAAATGGAGAAAATAAGATGTTGCCTTTCAAAAATCTTACGTAAAGTATTTACAAAGAAGTGAAAGACAAGGCAATCTAATTGCTACCAAACCTCCAAGAAAAAGGACTGTGCCCTTTATTGTGTAAACACCCCCATTCATTTATTAGTCTGGAGCACAGGAAAACTCAGTTCCTCTCCAGCCTGGCTGACACTCCTGGAATAATGGAAAACATTATCCAGCCCAGCACACGTTGCCAGGACAGCTACGCCCACACCAGCTCCAGGCCCCGCTTCCTGGTCTCCCACACCTGCGCCCAGATAAGGGCCCCTCTTCCAGCCAAATAAAAGGACAAACTAGATGGCATGGGAAGGTTAGTAAGTGGCACTGTGTTACACCAGCTGGTTTCTGATTGTGATATGCAAGTGCTCTCGTACAGTCAAACCTGAATAACGCTCAGCACCGCTTTCTGCAGGGGTAAGAACCATACGACTGACGCCACAGCCAAGCTCTTCACTCAAGCAGTTGCTTTCCAAGAAGCTTCATTTCCCAGCTAGTTCCAGCTGGTTATAGCACTTGCAAGACTCTGTCCTAAGCAAAGCACTATGTGTCTTGCTTAGTTCCACACCCCATCCATGACAGGGCTAAAAGCCTCGTGCAAAATAAGGTCTTGACAATCCTGCTGCCCAAGCTGATTTGGAAAATACTGCTTCCACTTCTCATTTCAAATGAGCCCCTGTAGTGTGAAACCAAAGGGGCTTGTCAAGCAAATCACCTCGTGCTTTCATGTAGTGCCAAGCACTCTACCTCCTGTTACGACAGAAGGCTTATTTCATGGTGGGAGATTAGTCAGAGGGCTGCACAGCTTAGTAATGGAAAGCTTTCCCCACTACTAAAAATCCATTTACTTCTGCAAGTAACTCATGGAAAAACAACAAGATTGTGATCATGAAAATGGTTTTTCTCCTAAAAAAAACCCCTCACCCACAAGAAAAAGCAATATTCGTTTTGCCTATTTGGTTTCTTACTGCTTGGTCAGCTGGAAAACATGTCACTTGGTTTTGTGTATAGGTGGGTGGCAGGGAAGTTATTTCCTAACAAGGATATATGAGGTTTCTGGGCCAATGACCCTTCACAGGTTTTGAAAATGTGTTTGCAGATGGAAAATATTCAAGACATAAGTCAGTCTAGGAAATAGCTTGAAATTCTGAAGTAATTCTTCAGGAAAAAAAAAAAAGAGTTTAAAAAAAGTTCATTAAACTGAAGCGAAATTACGGTAGGTTTGGCTGTGAAAGCCAAGCCCCTCCTCAAGGTCTCCTTTCAGAAGAGGACCAAGTTAATGAGTAGGCAGAAGGTGAAACAGTTTATTACTGAATAATTTCCTTAGAGTAACTTCTAATTTAAATCATATAAAACTTTTGAGGTTGTAATCCATTCAGAAACACGTAGACAATACTCTCACTGCACAAAGCCCTACGCCAGACAGTATAAACTCAGGTGCCCATAATCCTTCAAGGCCTTGGAGTCTTTAATTGCAGCATGTATGGGCATGGGTGTCTTTTATACAGGGACATAAACAAGGCATGTCAATAAGTTTTCATTAATAAGTGACCAAGAGAGCAAAGTATATGGGTATGACTAAGAGATCATTACCTCAGTCATGCCAGTCAGCCTGCCCACTGTCGACACTGTTGCAGGCTTTATACATCCATAAGGATAAAAAGCTTCCCGCCAGAACCTTGACAGCATCCACAAGCTGTTCAAATTGCTGCTTTTGTTAAAAAAAAAAGCACTACCTCCCAATCAATAAGCATTCTAGCACACCAGGGGTTATGTGAACTGATAGATATTATTACAGTTATATATTTAACTCAGGGAATACAGAACTACAGTAGTGTTCTTCCTAAAAGGCAGAAACAGCCCATAAGATTTCCACACTTTCATGTCTCAAAAAGACCCAAAATAAAAAACTTGGCATCTAGCATTGTACAAAATCTCCTAAAAACACATTCTGAAAAATTTCCAAAAATAAAACATTAAAGAGAATTGACATAATGGAGCCAAGACCTCAAGTATTTCAAGTTGAAAACAGCAACTTACAAACACAACAAATAAAACCTCCTCCTCCTCCTCTCACTTTTACCTACACTGAAGAAGACTGACATGGTCAATGGATTAAAATTTTCTCCAAGTACACCCAAATTCTCACTGTGATTCAAAATTTTGCATTTACAGAGAATGCTTAATTGGGAGTATTATTAAAGCTTCAGCAATTTGACACTGACAATGCTTCAGTTTTATCCTTACAAACATCATAATGATTGAGCATGCAAGTGCGTATTAACTTTGTTTACTGTGAAATCTTATTTTACTTTTTTAATATGCTCAAAAATCTCCTTCCACAGGTCTTTTAATAGTAGGGTATATATAAACCCCTTATTTCTGAGCTTGACAGTTTATTTTCTTCTTTTCAAAAAAGAAAGATCTATAGGGCAAGTCTCCCTTCAACAACTTACCTTTGGTACACGCTTTCTTGGTAAAGTCAAATTGATGTAATTATTAAAGATGAAGTTTGATGATTTTGCTGAACAAAGATCATTATTTTCTCCATTTTGCTTGTCGCCAGCATCTGTTCAAAAAACAATTGCTTAGAATATTTATCCAGATTTCTTTTTTTAAATACTTTAAATACTAAGCCAGAACTTTCCAGTTGAGTGCTGGTAGCAATTATATATAAGAAACCTAGGCAAATAGAAGTAAATGCGTACAATGTAAGGTGACTTTTTAAAAGGCAGAGAAATGCCCAGGAGTGGACATGCCACATGCAGTCATCCTTACCAGAGAAAAACTCTTAACCTGATACATGAATTTCATTATGTCAGCAGCAGCTGTCCAGCTGCTCCCCTTCTCTGAAACCACCAAGGTCCCACAAAACCTTGGTCTTAAACCAAATTTTCCCCCCCTTTCCTTTTTTAAGCACAAGGTAACTATTGCAGACAGAAGCAGGCACGCTCACATGCCAGAATGGCTCGGCTGGGAAAGGACTCTTGGCTCAAGAGCAGTGCTCATAAGCAGTCTGGATGAAGTGCTTCCAATCCCCCAAGTTTGCAAGAATTAGGAACAGCCTGGGTTTGGCTTACCTACTGCCCGCAGAGGTGTGCCCCTGAAGAGTTCATAAAACTTGGAGAGGTACATGACCATGCTGAGCTTGTCGGGCTCTCCAGCCGATCCCACCTCCTTCCCTGTGGTCACAGGGGGGATCCCAAACTCCTGCTCAGCTACATCGAACGCCAGCTGGTTGTTTTTGACAACGTCCTCTTCATTCAGAGCATCAAAGTCGCTGCAGGGACAACACACGGGCATCAGTGGCGGTCTGCTCTCTGCTCCCCTCAGAAAGACGCGGTGCTCCCTTGCATGTTGGAGAGGTGCAGGACAGCACCGCGAATGAGGGCACAGGCATTTCACAGGATCAAAACTACAGAGTCTACACAACGCCAAAGGTAAGAGTCTCATACAAATCCCATTATTACAAATCTCAGCTTTGCCAGAAATGTAATTTAAAAGCTATTTCACTGAACTGGATTTTATGCAGTTCCATGAAAAAGGATTCTGCTATTTAGGAAGAAATGCAATTCCTCCTCAGAAGAGCTCAGAAACATTTATCCTCTCCAAATACAGCTGTACTACTACAGATTTCACCTGTTGGCAATTGACTTTTTAGTTTAACTAGTTCTCTTAATTACCAAAGCCAGGAGGAGTAAATTTAGGCTAGCATTTTACGAAGCAAAGATCTGTACGCACACACAAACACAGGCACTACCTTTCTTTTTAAGGTGTCAAACACACAGTTTGAATGAGGAGCTCCTGTCCATGTCCAAACTGAATTTAGCAGTGCACTAAAGTCCATCACACATCTGGAACCATGTAATCCATTCTCTAATCCATTTTCTATGGGACCTATTCTAAGACTCTGATCTCTTGAACAGCTTCCAAAATTCATGATTAAAATAAACATGTGAATAAATTACAAAGCTCCAGGCAGGGTAGTTTCTTTCTCCCCATAAGGAATGTAAGGTTTTGAACCCTCAAAGCATTTCTCTCTCTCGCCCCCACACACCCATCCTATTTCTGGAGCCAGGGGGCTGCAGGCAGTCCTCCACCCCAGCCCTGCCCACAGCCAGCCGCCTCTCTTGCCTGCCCAGCTTCCATTTGGCCAAGTCCTTCAGCACTCCCATTTAATACAGAACACCAACAAGATCCAAACACAATGTTAATTAAACAGCAGGAGGTCTGTTAGCTCAAGAAAATAAATCTATCAACTTTGTGGAGAACACAGTGCTTGAGACATGCTCTTCACAGACAGCGAAGATTACTTTGCTGTCTACACTGTCGCCCCACCTTATATTCACAAAACCATCCATAATTCCCTTTTTTTTAAAACTAACTCAAGGCCAAAAAAAAAAAAAAATCTTATTCTTACAATTTTAGCTTTTCCTCTGGCAAAGGTGTACAAACATACACCCTGGGTACCACTCCTATTATTTTCAACTTATCACACCTCATAGAACAGCTTAATCATTTGTTTCTTTTATCCACAATAAAGGGAGGCTGACAATAATTCATTCATGACTCTTAAGTCTGTGTAGGAAGGCAAGAGAACGCATCCACTGCATTTTGGCATCTGATGAGAGGACAGAAGAGTCACCTCACTACAGACTGCATCAAGCAGGCCCAGAAACCCAGTGCCAACAATGGACACTTTCTGACACCTGCTACACACTGACCCTCTTGTACACAACCGAGGAACCTTACAGAATGTTCATATGTAGTAAGTCAGGTCCTGTAAGGTTAGGATCCCAGAAACACTGTCAAAAGGGGAGTGCTGGCTTACATTCAATACCTAAAGCAGTTTATTTTCAAGGGCCAGCCCTTGTTGCATAGCCCACGTGTAAGGGCTGTGCACGTGCCTTTCTGAATAGAGTTGTGCAAAACCACCACCTCCTGTGCACCTCCATGGCCCAACATTTC